>NW_006800043.1:409645-411055 GCF_000485575.1 Poecilia formosa
AACAATTTAATGACTTATGTTCATGATAACTTGCTACGTATGGTGAACTGACAACTCCTCTGACGGTCGGATTTCTTAATGCATGTATGCTAACCTGACAGCGTATGGCTATCTGATAGAACAACGGCTCTCAGTGAGTGACACTCCAGTCCTATCTAATAAGAGCTGTGGAGAAGAATCGACTGTTGCTGAATGTCACCTCACTATATTGCAGACTTTTGGACATAGCGTTGTCCCATATATGTGACAAGTCAGTCTACACCTCCGCACAATAATTCAGCACAGTGAGTGATAACATTTTTCATCACAATGCTTATGTGTCTCTGTACAGCTAGCTTTGATAACATCACGTTAACGGAGCTTACCTTCTTTCAGCTACTTTTCTAAGTGACGAAAAAAGTTAGACGTTGTCCCCACCGTCTGTGAAAAAACGGTGGAGACAACGTCTAACTTTTTTCGTCACTTAGAAAAGTAGCTGAAAGAAGGGAAGCTCCGTTAACGTGATGTTATCAAAGCTAGCTGTACAGAGACACATAAGCATTGTGATGAAAAATGTTATCACTCACTGTGCTGAATTATTGTGCGGAGGTGTAGACTGACTTGTCACATATATGGGACAACGCTATGTCCAAAAGTCTGCAATATAGTGAGTAGACATTCAGAAACAGTCGATTATTCTCCACGGCTCTTTTCTTATTAGATAGGACTGGAGTGTCGCTCACGGAGAGATGTTGTTCTATCAGATAGCCATACACTGTCAGGTTAGCATACATGCATTAAGAAATCCGACCGTCAGAGGAGTTGTCAGTTCACCATACGTAGCAAGTTATCATGAACATAAGTCATTAAATTGTTTTCAATCATAACTATACAGATATACATGTGTTGTCATGGTTTCAAAGTGTATTTAAAGCAGGGTCTGGCTGCTCCTGGAGTCAGCTACAACACACGCCCGTGTAAAACTCACTTAACCACTAAGTCAGGATGCCATACAACTGTTAATAACAAAGTGTATGACGATCTATGTCATGATTCTATGTTGTTGATTAAATGAAATCTTATGGTAATGACGTGTCTGACAGATACAGCCGGTGTTCTATCACATAGCCATACGCTGTCAGAATAGCATACATCCAGTCAGTACCATGCCAGCACATGCGCATTAAGAAGTCCGACTCTCAGTGTAGTTGTCAGTATACGCAACAAGTTATGACGAAAATAAGTAATTAAATTGTTTATAATATGACATAATGTGATAACTAGATGGATATACATGCGTTGTCGTGGTTTCAAAGTGTGTTTAAAGCAGGTCTGGCTGCAGCTGGATGCCATACAAGTGTATGATGATCTATGTCATGATTCTATGTTGCTGATTAAATAAAATCATATGGTAATGACAGCATATGCATA
>NW_006800043.1:411065-450425 GCF_000485575.1 Poecilia formosa
TAAGCAACACTCCAGGTGTGCTTTTGATGAGAGAATAAAATTTTAACACCATATGGAGCTAAAAAAAAATTAAAAAATCATCCAACTTCGGAAAACAACAGACTAAATGAACGGCTTTTTTCACTTCCTCCGCTGCCACGTTGCCAAACTGCAACCGCAGGCAGTCTACAATTCAAAATTGATGTCATCATTCACAACACCTTCTTTTGTTTGATGATTCAGTTGAAGAAATTGGGCTGAATGGGAGAAAACCCAGACAGAACACTGAAGGGAGATGAGAATCAAGAAAAACTGCTTTGGAAGCCATTGGCCAGGTTAGCATAAATCCAGCATTGGGGTTGGATTTGTGTCTTTGCATTGGTATCACAGGTCCAAAATATACTTAGTGTCATAGAGGGTGACATACTGCTGGTGGAAGGCCAACCCATTTACAAAAGGTCTAGAGTGAGAAATCAGAATTAAGTAAAAGGAGACAAAGGTGAGGAAGTGCTTCACTGATACATGCAGTACTAAGTGACCCATTTTAACAGCCTAAAGCCTGCTACCTATTATCAGAGATTTTTTTTTTTCTTTCCCTGAAGCTTCACCATGGAGCGAAGACCTGCTCTGATATCAGCGTGACAGCTACAGGGTTGCTGCTGCCTGCTCACTGATTTAGGGCTTGTGTTTTCTATTCTGTTCATTAGAGCTTTCTAAGCAGTTGGAGCTCTTGTAGGTTCGTGACATTTCAGCTAGTCACATCAAAGGATTTGGTAAGGGGGGGGTGTGCGTGGAGGAGCTGCAGGGGGTATAAAGCCTAAGGTTGAAATAGGCTACATACACTTCCACGTACACTCAGACAAAAAAAAAAAAAATGGCTGAACAAACATTACTGCGAATGCATCCATTCCCTCGTATTTAACATTTCCTCTCTAGCCGAAAATAAGTATACAGTCGTGCTTCTAGGACTGGCAGTGACCTTTTGAAAGCAGCTACAAAAACTTGTTCTGCCTCTGGAACCTTGCAGACTTCACATTTCCACCCCTGTAAAGCAAATGTTAGTTTTAGAAGTTAGTTTGATCAGGCCAACACAGAGTTGTGGGGCGTGGACGGTGGAGGAGTGAGTTTGATGTATGG
This sequence comes from Poecilia formosa, assembly GCF_000485575.1. Classification (NCBI taxonomy): domain Eukaryota; kingdom Metazoa; phylum Chordata; class Actinopteri; order Cyprinodontiformes; family Poeciliidae; genus Poecilia; species Poecilia formosa. The sequence continues at coordinate 412,182 of NW_006800043.1, forward strand.
CACCAGATGCCCGCTGCCAGATGTTGTACAGGCTTACATGCAGGTCTGGCATGAGGTATTCAGGGCTGGCCGTGAACTAATTAATCTGCTCCCGCCCTGATTTCACGGAAGGTCACTGTGAAAATATGTATGCTTATGAATATCTAAGTAAACGACTGCGTGAAAGAGACTGAATCTTGTACTAGTATATATATATCTTTATATTTTATGTCTGACAGTACCAAATTCCCTTACAAAGGTGAAAATCAACTCATGACTGTCTGAGCATGGCCTGAGTATCATCTTTGTGGGAGTATATTATGACCAAAGAGCATGTTCTGCCAGTGAGAAGCTAAATTGAAACAAGATGTGCAGGCGGCCCCTTGCTCCTTTGAAGGTGTTCCACATCATACCTCTGATTCTGAAGAGACTCAGAGTACTGCCATAAAAGGACACTCTGTTTACCTTAACCTGCCTTCATCTGTTCACCAGATGTTTGAAAGTTTTTCTTTCATCTCGTTTTGCAAGCCTTATTTTCCTTCGAATAGCAAGTTTGTTACTCTGCATTATGCATGGATGGGAAAAGAAGAAAAGTCAACTTTCTCCTGCTGGAGGGAGAAGGGGCTAAATTTGAACATTGTTTAATTTGCCTTTACAAAGCCTGCTGAGATTTAAGGATTTTCTGTGGAAAGGATTTCCAACCTCCCCGCCTCGCCTGATGAAGACACTGATACCACAGAGAAGAGAGGCTGAGACCTGTAAACATGGCCTCTATTAAGTCCTCAGCTCAAGCAAACTTGCCTACACATGTCAGACTTTGTGTTATTCTAATGGAAGTGTTTCCTTTGCAATACTTTCTTGATTATTCCTGATGAAGGCTAATAGCTGTGTAAAGTAGCTCTCCTTTCACTGAACACAAGGACACACAACATGAAAAAATAAGTGAGAAATATATGAAATCTTATGGTTTTCAAACTTTTAAATGTTTAACATTTTTACAGCTGTCATAATTCTGTTGGTCTACATTCTAAAGATGGAAATGGGAAGTTATTATAATTTTTTGGATTATAGTTTGTTTTTTGGATTGCTTTTAAATTGAAAGAACATCTGTTTTGAGGTAAGGTACATCTGAGGTCTGTTTCCTTTTTATTAAACATAAACATTTGCCCATTTAAGTAGGGACATTCTGTCTACTGTCTTTGTTTTTGTCTTTGTGAAGATTCAAAGGCAAAGGCAGAAAGCAAAATAAAAAAGTCACCCCAGTTGTAAGTGATTTAAAAAAAAAATAAAAAGGGAAATTACAACATTTACCATATTGTGGTTACGTTTATGAAATTTCCAAGATCCAGACATGGTTAACCTCAGATTTATTCATGTCCCTGTGAGATTTATGTTCAAAATTGACTTTTATTGCCACCGTCATGCTTCTTCTTAAAGTAAAATTGATGTTTGGACTGGTTACTGAGAATCTTGGCGGTGGGGGTCAATTAATGAAAATTGGCTGGTTAAAATAGTCTTCAATGTAGTAATGAATAAGTCCATTTAAATAAGACAAGTGATGGTCATCTTGCTTTTTTGCCATTTCCAAAAATATTATTGACTTCTGATTAAGCAAAGGCTTTTTGAAACTTAGTTTTATTATTATTATTATTATTATTTTTTAATGGATGTCTGAAGACATTCCGATTAGTTTTAATACTTATTTGGCCTCATTCTCATGACACATTGGTTTCTGAAAAAGGCATTCCATGGCACTTATTAATAGTTATTCATAGCCAAACCACTCTATTATTGCACAACACCATTATTCACTGGATTAGTTAATTAACAGAAGAAATGAACTGATATAAGATGATTAAGTGCACAGTGATAAAATGTTTTGTTCATGGGAGGAGGTTGAGAGGACAAACTGGTGTATGGGTCTGAAGTAAGAAAACGGTGTAGAGAGCTGAAACCAGCAAGAGCAAATGAAATTTCAGTAACAAGATTGTCGTTTTTATTCTTGTTATCTAACTTAAGTACTTTAACTCAGCATGAACACAAGCAATAATACATGGAGATTTTGTTTTGGTCATGTGGATTAGAACAAATTAGATTAGGCCGAAGCAAAATTATTGAATCGACACCATTGTTAAGACAACCACAACTTAACAATGCCTTTTAATGTATGTGTATGGTACTGCCTTTGTTGTTCACTTCCGTCAATCTTCCAAGAGCAAAGAGGATTCTAATGTTACTGGAAATTCCCTCCCTTTTAATCAGCAAGTACTTCCTACAGGTTCAAATTCATTATCTAGAATGAATGATTAACCTTAAACGTTGAGCTATTTTGATTTGAATAAGCACCACTGCTATGCTGTGGCTGTAAGAGCTAGTAATTACAAGCCCCTTGACTAGATCGTGTGTGTGTAGAAACAAAAAATGTATTAAATACCTTGTGGAAAAGCCTTTCTCTCATACTGGAAAAGTCGGGCATCTCCTGTATCTGTATAGAGAATGTAGTCCTGCTATGATTATAACCCGTTCTATTCTTCTCCCAAAATGTCAACACCCGTCTTATGCCTTCTATGCAGTCTGATCATTGATTCATTCCATAGATTTTCAACTGGATACAAGTCTGGTTATTGAGTGGTCCATTCATCCCTCCATCCATCCTTCAATTATATAAGGGCTGCCAGTATCATATGTTGGAAGCCCTATGTTGGGCCACCTGCAAACTTCATTTTGGTGTGTTTCTGGGGGGGGATTAATGTGAAAACCATTCTTCCTTCAAACATAATTTGTACAATTATATCAAACAAGTTCAGCTTTGACCTCATCTGACCAGATTTTATTCTTCTAGTATTTCATTAGTCTGTCCAAATCTTTCACAGCAAACATCAAAGAAGCTTCTACCGGCTTATTCTCCGGCGAGGGTGTCTTGTGTGGAAAGTATATGTAGAGGCCACTGCAGTTGAATGCATTATTTTTTCATGGGAGGACTTGTGTCTGCTGTTTCCAGGTCTTTTTGAAGCTCTCTTTGAATGCTCCGTGGCTCTTATAATTATTCTATCATCTTTCTCTGTCAGAAGCCTTATGGGGAGCATCAGGTCTTCCTTGGTTTTTGGTGTTCTTTCTACCTTTGGTTTGTGGCTCCCCGTATACTCACAGGAACATCCAGAAGCTTAGAAATGCACCTGTAACCATTAATGTTATTATGCTTTTCAACTACAGGACTTTTTGAGAAGGCGCTTTTGCTTTTACTCTTCATGCCATTCTTATGATTGTGGCTTACAGAAGGTCCAAAATTCAGTGTCTCGGAAATGTAGAATACTATGAAAAAAATTTAATATTGGTGTCACACCCTAATCAGATTATTAACCCAAACCACATGCAAAGGTTTCCTGTGCCTTTAAACAGTATTTCTCTTTGAGTCATAGTGACTCAGTATGCTACACAATCATGGGGAAACTGCTGACTTGACCTATGTCCAGACGACAACTATAGATACCCTTCACAAGGAGGGAAAGTCGCAAAAATTCATTGCTGAAGAAGACTGTTTATGGCTGTTTATGGAGTTTTATATCCTTGCATATTTACAGATAATTGAGGGGGAGGAAGAGGCGTGGTAGGAAACGTAGAGACCCACAGCTCCGAGAGGAATGTCAAGCAAAATCCATCCCAGAATTTGGGTGAGCTTCACAAGGAGTGGACTGAGACTGGAGTTGGTGCATCAAGAGCTACCACACAAAAACAAATACTAGACAGGGGACACGGATATCACACTCACTGTTTCAAGCAACTCTTGTTTGTTCAGTTGTCAAAATTCTATTGTCAACATGTAAAACTAAGCTAAAAAGGAAAATCATTTAATAATTTACTGGTCTTAGTTATGTGAGAACCCCAGAGTTTCTCACATTAGCAGAGAGATTATTTCATGGACTGGAATGTCTGGGAGTTTGGCTTTGATCAAAAGGATAACACTTTGAGGCTGTTGTTTGGAGAGTACAAAGACACAAAGGTTTTGCAGGGCATATGACCACCCAGGTTTAGATTTTTTTTTATTTATTTATTTTTTATACAGAACTTGCTTCAGAATGTTTTGTGGCAGGTTCAGGACTCTTTAAGTCGCAGCTCAAAGATGCAATAACGTTTTCCTAACCTTGGTCAGGCAGGCACTCGTAATAGCTTTCCATACATATCTACATTCGGAAAAAAAATAAAGAAGGAGACTAAGACAGTGTTCACCTTGAATCCTTCATTCCTTTGTGGAGGCTCACAGCAACGAGACAAGTCAATTATCCTGCAAAGAAAGCCTGCACCTCATAGCTTTAGGCCCCTTTTCTGCTTTCTTCCTATGGCACAGTCTTAACGCAGTAACATTCAAACTGTGGCTGCTCACAGTAAAATAAAGCTAAACATTCCTTTTAGTCCCTTTGTCTTTGTTCTGGATTTGATAGTACCTGAAACCTTATGCTGACATCAAGCCGGGATAACAGTGACAGCGTTTTCAAAAGACTGCTTGATTAGGCAGAGGGCTGTATTCGCTGGGTCCTGCGGCAGTTGTCAGCCTTGTCTCTGCACCACTGCCTCTGCTGGTGAGATTTATCCTGTTTGTTTTGGTACAGTAGCAACTTGTTTCCCTCTTTGAGCTGTTACGCACCTTCACTCCTTCGAAAGGAAAACAACCTTTTCATGGAGCGAGGAGAAGAAAGGTTTTGAGGGAGGAACATATTCAGCTCCCAGGAAGGATTTTTTTCTCTTGCAGATCCAGCACGCAGCATATTTGGTTTTCCTTTATCTGCGCCGCTCTGAAGGCTTTTTTTCACACCTTCATTTTATGTAAACATTGCTTTCTACACTGACATCTGGCAGCACAAGAACGAAATTCTGCTGCAGCTTATGTTTAGTGAGCTCCGGTAATTCCACCGTGCTAAATGCCACAGCCAGGATGCGAGCCAGTGCATATCAAGGATATTTGCACAAACATTTACAGTTAAATAACTTCGCTGTAAACGCATAGAGGTGAAAACTCATATTCGTGATTGCTTTGCAATGTAGTAGTTCACACATATTGTTCATTTAGAATTTGAATCCTTTTATGCTCTATGCTACACCAAAGGAGCATTAAGTAATTTAAATCATATTTAGCTTACAGGCCTTTGCTCTCAGTGTATGTGAAAGTCTACTGTGTATTTAAATTTGACATTTAATGCACAGTTTATCTAATTATTATGAAAATAATTGCACAAATTTGTTTGGGCAATAATTTGCCCAAGTAAATTGTTGCTTCTAGATTTGAACAGGAAGATATTATGTTTTGCAATCTGTTTCATAGGTAAATAGCTTAAAAGCAGCTTAAATAATTCACATAAGTGGCATTATTACAGCAAGTCATGGCAAGAACAAGTCATGGCAAGAGCATAAAAATATAGCTCTTAATTGTTAATTGATGTTGTTAATAGTATGTATATTTGTCTTCATTTTGGAAGCTACAGTAGGTAAATTAAAAATAATGTTTGTTTTTTTTTTGTTTTGTTTTGTTTTGTTTTTACATAATTGTTAAAGCTGTCACTATGTCCTGACAATAGAACATCAAACAGGTCATCTGTGAAAAAATCTTGCTGCACAGTGGCGAGACAGGAGTTGCAATAGCGAGTGTGGCTGTGGTGAGCGTTGATCGATAGTATTACTCAGATTTACAAGTGTGTGATTTATTTGCAATGTGAACATGAAGTGGATTGGCTCTCCTCTGCTCTACTGGCCACTGCAGGACAGAGGGGCTCTCTGCTTGCTCAGGACAGAGCAGGACTGCAGCTGAGCAGCAGTGGTGTCACCATAAAAGTCTCTAATAACAGAAAAACGTTGCTACAGTTGTTAATTTTTTATATAGATAAAGTTACCAGAGGGATCTGGAAATTTGCCGAATATAGTAACAAAGTTTGTAAGTTAACAACAGTGCTGCTGTGCAAGACGCACAGCGTCACTACAGTCCCACTTACTCCACCAACTTAGCAGGAATTTTTCAAAATTTGCGCTGTCCAGAGTTACCAGGGTTTTGCTCTCACAGGTGGGGTTAGTTACACTTAGAGGTAGTGTAGAAGGACTGGCTGCAAGTTTGTTTTATATTTTTGTATTTGAAGCTAGACCCTGTAGGAAGCGATGTATTTACTGGTAAATGAAAGTATCCAGAAATGGCTGAAAGAAAAACTTGAAAGTGTTTTAAGCTAACATCAGGTGAAAAACAATCATAAAATATGCCTTTTGTAAAAAAAAAAAAAAAAAAAAAAAAAAAACTCCCCAAAACATTGCTTTGGCATGTATTTACAAAAAACCCTAGAAACATGTTATTTCAGAGAAAAGGATCACTGGAATGTTTTGTGAAAGTCTTTCACTAAATGTTATTCAACATTTTGAGGTTTGATTTCAGTTTTCCTTTAACATCGGCAGACACACATAAAAGACGACAGAAATGGAGAAGTGTCTTTAAATTCATGTTTCTTTTTGCAATTTTTGCACAGATGGAACACTTTCAAACCCAAAAGTGCAAACGTTTACCATGATCTATCTGTTCTAATGATGTTTTTTTTTTTTTTTTTTTTTTCTGCATATACAGCAGGGGAGATAATTCAGGGTAACTTGTTTCACATGTGACAGGTGCTCCTAACAGAAAATGCCTCAAGAGGAACCATCTGTCCAGGCCTTCCCAGACTTTCCTAATATTCATTAAAACGCTGTGCGCCTTGCACAGCAGGGACCCTCCAGCCCCCTCTATGATTCACATCACACACCACTACTGTCTCCCACTAATGGCGCCACCACCGCTATTGATGTTGCGCTGTCCAGTGTTACCTATGGGCCTATGCCTGTCTCCTCTCTGCAGGGGATCAACAGGCAGTTGAAGCTGAAGGACCGCTTCCATCCAAAGATGCACTGATGAAAATGAATGAAAGTCACTTTAATGTCCTCTTTGCTGCAGGAGGAAAACTGGTACTTAGTATTCAGCATGAAACGAGGCAGAAGCCGCCTTGAATGTGCTCATAAATCCAGGATGGAGGAGCCGAAACTGGAAGGACGGGCTCGCTGCCGTTTGCGGCTGATCTCGCAGAGCTGACAGTGTGTGTCCACAGAGTGTGAACTGTTATGGCACAGAAAGCTCAGCAGCTGCTCATTGCTAATTGTGGGCCTCAGGTGAGTTGGCAGCTGATTTCCACCCAACACCTGAACAACACAAGTCAGAGTGGAATCGTCATCAGTGTTGGTGTGGAAGTTCTTAGCAAATATGCAGATGCCTCCAAACATGCTGCTCTGAAGTAAAAAAAATCATATTAAGCTATTTTGCTTGATGTGTTTTGAAAGCCGCAGAATAAATGGAATCCGACAGAGCAGTATTTGTGAGCAGGAGACAAAATGGATAACTGCTTATTTATTGTCAAATGATTTAGATTGAAATAAATTGCATATGCAGAGCACTCTAATTACATTTCTAATTGACTGTGACTCTACCAGTGTGCCTGAGCAGAGTGAGGGGGAGAAAAGGTAATATGGTTTAATGTCTGCTACCCTGTTGCCCTGTGGCAATGACAAGGTCTGTAGGAGTTTCTCCATTAGTGCGCGCTGACCTAATGCAGTAAACATCCAGGACTGATTCTTCCCAGGCCATGGGTGCTTTATCACAGATGATAAAAACTGTTCTGGTAAGGCCGGAGGGGGCCACTTGGTACAGGAGTGAGAGATGCTATTTAAAGGGTGAGCTTTGGCAGTCATAAAGGCCAGAGATGGGCTGTCATGCTTTTGCATCAGCCTGAAACCTCGTTTTCTTTCTTTCGGCCAGCACTTGGCTTCAATTGTCAAGAAAATTGGCAGACTGCAGAAATAATTTTAAAAAAAAGGCTTTTCAGGAGGTCTAACTTAGAAGCCATGCGCAGACATTAAAAAAAAAAAAGCAAATGTTTTTCCCAATTTCATGACTGGAAAAGGAAAAGATTTTAAAATAAGCACAGTTGCAAAGCATTTTGTAAAGCATAAAAAAACAACTTGTGAATACCTCAGTGACTTGAAAAAGTGCTCATGGCTCTGGACATTTTTACATTTAACTACATTGCAACTACAATATGCACAGGCTCATTTGTCAGATTTAAAAAAAAAAAACAATCTTTTTGAAAATAACAACATTTAATCATATATCAAACATAATTTTCATTAAGATTATGGTGGTCATCATATATCAAACATCATTTTCATTAAGATTATGGTGGTCATCATATATCAAACATCATTTTCATTAAGATTATGGTGGTCGTCATATATCAAACATAATTTTCATTAAGATTGTGGTGGTCATTGTGCATCTGACTTAGATATGGAACCGGTGCACAGGGAGAGAAGATTCTCTGATTGGTCTTTTTGGAAATACGTTCAAGGTGATTTGTGTGGATTTGGGGAAAAGATGTGACCACCTGCTTATGTAGTTAAAAGCTGCATAGGACTTGAAAGTGAGGTAGAGGATCTCTTTCCAGTAGGGAAACAAACCCTGAACAAAGCTACAGTGGGAATGTTGAGCACAAAAAATAAGCATTATTTATTAACAGAATAAATAAAAGCCAAAAACACAACAGTCATATAATTGCAGCAAAAGACAATTTAAGTATTTAGTCAGGGAGATGAATGCAGATGCATGATAAACTTCTGAATATTTAATTTGTATCAAATGCTGAAAATCATGTCCCCTCACAATCATGCACTACTTCATGCTGGTCTGTCACATAAGTTGTCTTCCTGTATTGTGTTAAGATCATTCTAACATAGCGCCACCTCCAGCTGAACTGTGTTTAAATATAAAAGTAAATGTCCTGTAGTGGTAGGTGGCATTTTGTCCCCTCTGAAGCAGCTAAGCCTAAACGTAAACTGTCCTTTATATGAATACTAAATGAGCTGTAAAACATTATCACACAGCTCATCTCTCTTCTCGCTTTAGGAACTGCGGGTGTGATACAAAAGTGTGGTATCTGTCAGGAAAAGGAAGGTGTTTATCTTACTTGAGAATTTGCCAGTTTTGGCACAAGAAGGAACAGGTTTGAACTCCCGAGTCTTGAACTTTCCACACACACACACACAGAGACACATGCTTGCCTACGCTCATCCCCTCAGCACAGTAAATAAAAATACTCGGCTTTGTATTACGAAAGATTGACCCCTGGTTCTATAAAAACTAACCAGGTGGGCTGAGTGAGGATTTTGTGTCTCGGTGTTGAGCTTTAGTGATTAATATACCTCCCACCGTGTGCTCTCATTTATTAGACAGCTGTTGAGAACTGTGGGAACCTCTTCTATTCAGGAAAATATTGAGCTGTTGCCAGGGTCTCTCCGGTCTTACTGCGTTAATGTAGCTCAAATGAACTCACTGACATGAACTACATATAGTGTTTTGGCTGTGTCAGATGGTAATTGTCAATATGGTGGCATTTCTGGCAGCTAGCGAATCTTGCACAATAGCATAGGAGATGGTTTCTTAAAAATCTATGACCTTGTGGAGTCAGGTAATGTGATCAAATTACACGTGAGGACCATAGACGACTTTTTCCGCCAGCGATTTATCTTACCAAGAAGACGATTCCAACACTGGCCGGGATTTAGCCTTTTCATGTTCATGGTATCTCAGTGGGTAGCATTAGCAAGTTTTTTTTATTTTTTTATTTTAATTTTTTTTTTCATTTTCAGTTTGTTGTTTTTCACTCTTGACCACATAAAATGGTCAAGGATATAAAAAAAAATCAGATTTTTTTCCCCTCTTTTTAAGTTAAATCCATTAAATCTAATAACTTCCACAATTTTAAGTTTCCAAAACATTGACCAACAGCATGAGCGTTGATGCGATTTATTTTTAGTGCAATAAAAACAAATGCACACAATGGTTTAAAAAGAAATGCTTATACGAATGCTGTAATTCTTTATTTTCTGTGCAAAACTGCTACAACGGAACATTCAGCTATTTCCCCCCATTCCCGGCCTTTTTATGTGTTATTGTTCAATGAGCAAAGAAATCAGAATCGATCAAATAGAATATAAATCGATATTACCCCTTGAAAAGCCTGATTTGTACTTCCCTAGTGGTAATGCTAAGGATACTCTAATTTGACCAGTTGTCTTTTTATTGTTAGTCTGCAATAGAAGAAGGCACTTAAATAGTAAATGGTACTTGCATAGTGCTTTAGTTCAGAATACGCCAAAGCCATTCACACTGCATTCAGTCACTCAACCATTCAGACATACATTCTGAAAAGCTACAGGATTGTAGCCACGGCTGCCCTGGTGTGGTTGGACAAAAGCAACTCATCTCATTTGTACGATTGAGAAATGCACAATGACCAATGAAAAACTGAAATAATTCAGAAAGGTTTGAAACTGGTCAAGATGTCAGAAGATTTTTTTTTTTTTCCTTCATAAACAATTAGCATCTCCACTCCTGCCATGCAGCAACACCACCGAGCCCTCTGACCGTCACCAGCAGGCTAAGCAAGTGAAGTGTCTTGCCCAAAGACACAACAACAGAGACGCACAGAGCCGGGGCTCAAACTCTCAACTCACTGTTTACAAGAGGAACTCACCACGATCATTACTTTCATATGACTGTAAAATAAATGAAACCTTTTGGTAAATCTTTGACATTATCTTGAGTTTGAAAATGCATATGTCTTATGATATTCATCCTTAAGGCTATTTTCATCACACAAATTCCATCTGAGGTCTCCATCCTTCTATATCTCAGAATCTGCAGAGATGCAACAACTTATCTTTGCCCCCAATCCTCTGGTAATTAATATTTTAGACCACTTTTCAAGCTATAATTTGTTAAAGTTTAATTTCTGCACATTAAATGTCACCAAGACATTAATGTGTTGTGAAAAGGTCATGATAATTTTACATATAAATCAGATGGAGCTGCAGAGACCATCGCCTGGGAGGTCGTTCGTATCAGAAGACTCTATGGGAGGGTGGGGGTGAGAGATATTTGTACTAATGAGGAATAAACAATAAACAATAAAAACTGAAATAATTCATAATGTTTGAAACAGGTCAGGCTGTCAGAGAAGGATTTTTTTTCTCTTTATAAAATGAGTAGCATCTCCACTCCTGCTGTGCATGGCAGAAGTTGCACAAAAAAAAAAAAAAAAAAAAAAAAAAAAAAAAAACAGAAATCACTTGTGGAAGTCTGCTTGGCAGTGATCCAGCGGACATCTGCTGACAAGGAGACTGGAGCTGACAGTGGACTTCCACACATTAACACAGCAACACTCACTGATGACACCTTACAGCACCTGATAAAAGCCCCACAGTCCAGCCCTCCCCTCACAGCCTAAGCTGTCCAAAGGAAAGACATGTGGGTGTGGGTGTGGGTGTGCGTCCATGTGTGCTGTAAAAGCTCTGCAGCTAAAGGCTAGTCGTGAACTTTAGATCTTTCAGACACAGCAAAAGCTTACAAGGGGATATTATGAAGAGAAATACAGTTGCTACAGAAAGTACAGTATCAACACACGCTCAATATTGATTATGTATTTGGTTCAATTTGTGTGTGGATGGATGTACCAAAGTATATCACTTAACAAGTGTACCTGCACTATTTTAGAAAGGCAGGAAGACACTTCAGTATAATGTATGACTTGCTTCAGACGAAAAATTGCTTTAGGTAAACATTAGTCATGGATTTGTTCTTCAGTTGATTCTGTTGCTGCAGTGTTGGAAATATCATTTTTTTTCTTCATGCACCACAGATTTATGTAGCTGCTAAAATTAGGGTTGGGCAGCAACTTGTTATAACAGTAATTTTCCAGGAAATTAAAGAATATCCGTATCTCAGTTTTGGCAACAAACGTAAGGACATACTAGGCATCTGACACATGACTCTATGTTGCGTTATTGTGTGTTTATATGTGTAAAAGGAGGGAATTACAGCCCCTGGCAGCAATAACAGATCCTGTGATTACATTCTTTCCTCGAGAAGTTAGTTTTTCCCTTGAAATTGAAAAGCAAACCCCTCTTTTAATTTACAAACAAAAGTTTGTTTTTTCACAATTCTCCTCCTAACCTGGCGATTACAGAGAAGGTGCTGGGAGGCCACAGATATTTTTGGATAAGGCAGCGCTTATCTCCTCTTTTTCAAAACACATTTATCACTCATGCATATTAGTTAAAGAATAGGCGTAACAGATAGTAAAAGTGTGATAAATAAGGCAGATTCAGCACTCCCCACAATAGTTGCCATGCGTGGTAAAGATAAAGCCTTAAGATAGACTCAAATATTCTTGCAGTGGCATAACCTCAGATTTAAAAAAAAATGGCTGAATTCTCTGAGAGGATTTTGTACTCTTGTCATTCTCATCACTTTGTTTATCAGAATCCAAATGTTTTAAATATGTTAACAATTACACTGATTTTTAGCCTGGTAAAAACCAACCCCTTGTTCTAAACTTGACTTCGTCCTCCGGTCTGGACCCTATAGGCTCACTATTGCTTTCTAGAGGCTTGGACTCTGTTGACGTTTTAAATGTTACCCAATCACTAACATTTGCCTGTGATGTGTATGCAATCTGTCAATTCCATGCAATGAAGCATACCATAAACCAGTGGTTCCCAAACTTTTTCTCCTGGGCCCCCCCAGTGGTTTCCACACTATTTCTGCCCCCCCTATGGCTTACAAATAGCTGTCTGGTTGAATGATGTGTGTGAGTGAAGGGGGTGGGGGCTGGATTATTAGAGACTCCATCTTATACTCAGCCCCAGCTTCAGATGAACATGGGGGGAATTAACTTTTTTGGGACCAAACTGAATCGTAGCTGAACATAGACAACAACACCAGTAGCCTACAAGCTACTTGTTAACAAGCTTAAGGTGCTGTATTGATATTAGCTAGTCATCTTTTAGCTAACATTACCTGCATCCAACAGCTTTACTCAACTCAGTCGGTTAGTTTGGGGGAAAAACTGTGAAAAGTTCTTTGCGTTTTGCTGGTTTGCTGCCGTGATTCTAACACAAACCTACGTAGCTCTGCACAGCAGCAGCAGGTCTCCTTCACTGCTGTACAGGTGTAAACCCAGAGCGAACGGTCCTCCGGCCACAACTTCTCCTTTCTACTGGAGAAACCTTTATCAATGGGAGAAAGTCCAGACAGAGTAGCGAAGGGAGTTTTGAATGGGAGGGAGATACCCAGTCTAGCTCATTGTAGATATGGGCAAATTTTGAAAAGTACCTATTTCTTGGAGATATGAAGATCAGCAAACATCCACCTTACCTTAATGTCATGTTCTCTTGTATTTCTCATTATGAAGAGTGGCTAAGAGAAATTGGACTCCATCTCAGTTTTACACCACAGAGACAGATGATAGTTTCCTTCTGTTTCTTGACTGGCCTGGTAGAAAGTCTCAAGAACTACAACTAGTTCTAGAAAACAAATTCCCTTTTACACAATGCTCAAATGACGCATGTTAACACTTCAATTCTAAGACCACCTAAAATTTTGCAGAGAAGCCCAAGCTTTAAATGTAATTCTATTTAATATCTCATCACTCCAAGGGAGCTGAGTGCACATCTTGCTGATGCATTTGCATTTTCATACATCTTCTGACAAGTCCCGCGGGATACAGGCCATTAAGAACCTGGGCTAAAGGTACTATACATGAATGCTAAATGAGCTGTTAAATAAAACCAGTCTTCTCATATTTCCTGTCTGAGAAGCTTGGCAAGACCTGTCCTACTCACCCTGACACACTGCTACAAATTTGAGTGAGTGAAACTTATGTCCTACTTTGCGAAGCACAAAGCTTTTTGCTCATTGCTTATGTTGTCAAAGTTAAGGTTAAAGCAACAAAAATGAAGAAACCAACTGAACATTTTTTGGTAATGAAAATAAAACACAGCACTGCTGTAATTAACACTGTTATTTAATTGTGTATTACTAATACAACAACAGCATGGGGATTTGCATGATAAAGGTAAAAGAAAAAAAAAAACTTTTTACAGTAGTGATCAAAACACACTTAATAGAATCCAGTAGAGGTCTCAGAATGAATCCAGTAGCTCTCAGAGAAATTGTGTAAAAAGCTAATTTTGAGTCTTTTTAAAGTCCTCTTCTAAATGTTTGTAACCTTTTTTAACTATTCAAAGCAGCTAAAGCCTGAGTTTGACACCTTATATGTCCATTTTGGCCTGCCTCCACCTTAGAGACACCAACATTAATTTAAATGTGAGACTGTGTTTCATTTGCATGCAATGATTGATGCACCAAGTTGCATTGTGCTACTTAAGAAGAAAACAGTGTGGCACCCTGCATTACAGCAAGGTTAAAAGTCCCTCGCATTACTACTACTACACAATTACAGGTATAGTAATAGTACACTCATAATCAATAATTTATATATTTTTGGCCTTTACATAGGCCAAAATTACATGCTTGATGGCTGGGTAGGGTCAGACTCTTGCTTCTGTGGCAATTCTAATGAAAAGTTGTTAATCTACTTATAGTCAAATACAAGAAAAAGGAAAGAAAGAGAGTGAAGTGCAGAAGCTAGACTGTAACAACTGCATCCCACTGCACTACTACTGCACACGTGGTCACGCCCTGCTCCACTGCCATCAATCACACATCCCTAGAGATTTGCACTCGACTCACCCCATGGGTTACAATAAGTGACAAAATGGAGCCATAAGATATTAAACAAAAGCTAAAAACAGTAGAAGTTAAACTATTAAGCCAGCAGAATGCAAAGTCAGAGATCGGTAAGTATTGTAAAATTTGCTACAATTTACAATAATATGTTGGGTTTAAATCAGACTTGGGCCTCTAATTAGATTTAAAATATTTGAGTTGGACTAGGCTTGGACACAGTGTCTGGCAGGGGTCTTCAAATCCACTCCTTGAGTGTCCGGTAAGTTTTAGATGTGTCCCTGGTTCAACACGTCTGACTCAAATGTGCGTGAATTAAAAAAAAAAAAAAAAAACCCTGGGCCACTGTCCTCATAGCCCTTGTAAATTCATGTGTGGGAAATTTCAAGCTCGTACACGTACATCTGCACACGAGGGCTAGAAACGCAACACAAGGAAGCTGAAAATGTTTAACTTTTGTTGCTGTCTGCTGTCACAGAAAATGTTGATCCCTCGCTGTTGTTCGTTGCTCCCAGGATGTCGAGTCCATAACGCGCTGCTGTGAACTGGGTAACCCTGCACAGGAGAGAGGCTTTTAGATCAAAGCAGTAGTTAGATTAATCTGCGTTATGTAATTTTAATGCGTTAAAATTGTCAGATGAATCGCATGCATTAACACGGTAACACTGACAGCCAAGCAATATATTATGTAAACTAGGTATAAAACAGAGAACAACGCCGCTGTTTAATTTTCTTTGTTGGCTCTTGTTGCTAAACATCTATTGAAAATAACCTTTACTGTGATTAGTCTATCTTAATTATAGTAAGATCTCCAGTGACTTTTTTTTTTTCTTCTGGGTTGTTCTTCACTTTGAACGGTCGTTATCCAGCTTGAAAGTGTAAAATCAAACCAACTTGGCCTTGAACCTAATACTTGTTCTTTCCCCCTCTGCTTTACTCCCTCCCTTTATGTCTGCGGATCTAACTACACATCAAAGCTTGAGCTCTTAAAGCCCTGTGGTAAGTGCTTGCACAACCCAGTAGGGTATACATCGTGCTGAGGTGTCTGCATGTGCAGCGAATTTAAAGAATCAATGGGACTTTCAGCAACTTACAATCTTGTCAAAGTGAGATTATGATTTATGATTCTCTTTTTTATCTTTGAGTCTAATGGTGGGATTGGCCTAATACCAGTCAAAGCAACCAATTGTTCAATAAATAACTTTTTGTTTTCTCTGAGACAGACTGCTAGAAAACTCAATTTGGCAGAATGACGTCTCTATAAAGCTTTTCAAAGCAGTTGCCAGCAAGTGCAGGTTAGTCGTAGTTAGTCGTACAGGCTATTAGAACATCCCATTTGTCAGAGAAGTTAATAGAATATTTTTCCAGCACTTAACCTTTGTAGCGTCTCTATCTGTTGATTATCTGCACACATCTTGCTTTGACTTGTTCAGGGCACTGACGGATTTGAAAATGCTGAATGGCATGCATGTACTGAAACTGGGAAACAGCAAACCATCAGGGGAACCTCAGAAAGGGGCTGCATTCATTGTAAGAATCAAATGTCAATTTCACACCGATATGCACACTGATGTCATGCAAAAAGAAAATTCTGTAGTAATTTTGTGTAGTTTTTTGACAATATCTTGGCATTGGAGTTAGAGGAACATCAATGAGGAAAGCCAGTGAGACTTAAAAGCCTATCTAGTCGCCTCAAGGCTTGCATAATTTCCATTTTTGAATACATCTTAGTAATTAAGTTTTCCAAGCACTTTGCTTCAACAACACACTGGCAACAGACTAGAAACAATATGTTGTCCCTATCACGCACTCTGGTTAATGACACATGTGATGGATTTATCGTTGGACCATATGGAGACATAATTTCACCTGCAGCTATATTTATGCTGCTGTTCTGTATTCCATGTTATTGGTGGCAGATTGTGTATGTCACAGTGTTGTTATCCATATAACAGTCTATGGGGGATTTGTCAGAGTACAAAAGTGTACAGATTTTAAAATACTTTGAAAACACTTGATTGGCATAATGAATAATTCATTGAGTATGACTATACAGCACACAATAAAATCTATGCTTGGTAACCTATGCATTGAGGTTGTTTTGCTAGTTTTGTGAGAGAGAGTATCTGTTGACTGAATTTGCATGTCTTCTACAACAGATAAAATAGGCATGAACAGTTCTCAAAGAATAAAACGTGACAGAAGTTTCTGCCTGAAAATTCAATTCTGTTTAATTCAGCTTATTTACATGATACCATTTCACAGCAAAAGTCACCTCAAAACAATTCATAGATGAAAATACATTATATACCTTGAAAGGGGAATCCAGTTATAAAATAATGTAGTCAAATTCTTATTTTGCCATTTCAAAAAATTAATGACTGCAATGGGCTATAGTTTACATGGTTCCCACTTTAAAATGGTGTTAGGTCTTAGAAAATTCCATTCATATTTGCTTTCTCTAGGAAATATTTAAATTCCTAAACTTTTCTAGGTACAAAACAGGATTTCATAATAATAATTGAAGTAAGAGCATGAATGATAACTGTAAAATAAACACTGAAGATCTATAATTGGGCAGAGTGCATTTTTGAACAACGGGTGTCAACTTTGCAACACATTGCAAACTCTACTTAAACTGATTTCTGAAATGAAAGTGCTTGTGTAAAATAGTGAAGTTCTGCACCCATTAATCTGTTGTGTTTTGATGCCGATCACATTTATGGAAGTGAATTGTTTCTTGCTTGTTTGTTTTTGCTATTTTGGGGGGTGGAGTTGAATAGGAGCATAACATTTTATAATTAACAAAACCTATAAATTCTGTATCATCGCTACAACAACTGATTGTTTGCAAATTGGTAGCTTTGCAGCAATACCTCATACAGAGCAAACATATGGTGAAGGTGCAGAGGAACAACTCCTTTTTAGCAAGAAGGAACCACAAGTACAGCATGTACTGGTCCAAGGGCACTTCCACTTTTAGAAAAAAATAAATAAATAAAACAGCGTTAATGTTTACAGACTCTTTCTTACTGACTTCTTTAGTGGTAAGAAACAGATGTGCAGTAGCAAAATATGCTGGAGAAAAATATTACATATAAGTTAGCATCACTTGCTCCTTCAATGGCTCAGTCCAGGTGACAATAAACACAGACCAGGACAAAGTGTACTATCTGCAGAGAGAGTACAGGGATGAAATGTACTCTTGTAAGCCGGCAGAACACTTATCCATATTCTGTCAACATGTTTAGCTGTTGTGAATCTTCATTGTTAATTTTTTTTTTTTTTTTTCTGGAAACTGCTGGAAGTGAGCTAAAGAAAGCTGTATTTTTTGTTCATTTCAAAACAAATGTTTACCTTGGATTAAAAATTATAGAAAGGCAAATGCAGAAATGAATGACAGCAACAAATCGATTAAATAAAAGAACACTTACACTTAGACCTGAAGTTGGTGGTAAACTGATGAGTTAGCTTCACTAAGACAACTCATTAAAATGCAAAATAAAGTGTTTAGATTTAGAAAGTTAAAGATTTTTATAGATGCTTTCTCATGTGCCGATAAACAAAAAGCCCAACATATTGTTTGGTATGTTATCAATAGTTGATGTCTTACAGGCTATTGCAGCCATCTTACCTGTGTCTGACAGTGAATATCACATTGTTGTTATCCGTAAGGAACTCCCAGGGGTTCGACTGAGAAGAAAAGTGTACAGATTTTAAAACACTTCAAATACACTTGATTGGCAGAATGAATAATTCATTAGGTCTAAAATTTACAAGAGTAAAAGCTGTGTAAGTTGTACTTTTTGACCCACTATGGCTGTTTGCTTGTTTGTCAATGAAATCATCAGTCATTTGGTTGAATTTGCAGGTATTTTAAGATGGATAAAAATAGGCAAAACGTTCCAAAAATTCTCAGAAGGCCCCCCAGACCACATGAGGCCCCTGAAGGGGGATTATATTTAGTTGTGTGAATTAAGATTTCTCTCTTGGGGAGCGCTGAGATGTGACAGAAGGTCCTGCATAAAAGAAAGAAACAAGTAATAATTTTCTTGGTTTAAAGGCCAGTACAAGTCATTGTCTCCTGATGGCTTTTGTGAATCTTCAGTTTTATTGATGATTGTTGAAGTAATGAAGGCAAATTATTATTATGATATTGTTTTTTTTTTGTTATTATTATTATTTTGGACTTAACTTAATCTCTGACAACAAACATGCTAATTAGAGTGGAAGGCATTTTATTTGTATAGTACATTTCTTAGGTTTTTGTTAATATATTTTTTTGTGTAATTTTGTGATACCTCCTTTGAGCCTACTTAGATGATTAGGATTCCAGAGCTGCTTTGCATAGAAGATCAAGAAAAAACTGCACATGATGTAAATGCACTACCACCCACGGCCTGATCTGTCACTGTGGCAAACTGCTTACCATATGCACATGGAGACTGATGATGAGCTCCACACACAGTGTTTAATGCGTGTCAGTTTGAGACTACATCTGACTTGTTTAGGCACTGCATGTACATTTCCGACAATGTCTCAATGTCTGTTAATCCTGTGTTACAAGAGAAAGAAACTTTGAATATTCATCATCATTGTTTTTAAATAAACATGCTCAAAGATGCAATTATTATGCTTTACTAATTATCTTTTGTACTTTTGGATGTAGCAAAATAATTATCCACTGTTCTAAAGTGATAAGTATATAATGAAGAATAATGCACCATAACATAAAACAAACACCAAAAGAACTAAGAACTATGAACTAAGTTCAGTAGTAGAATTCCGAGTTGAGATTTGTAAGACGGGTAGATTTATTATTTATGTTTTTAATTACTATTAAAAACATTATTAACTCCTCTACAGTAGCTGTATTGCAAGCAGTGTCTGAATGTGTCAGTATTAAACTGAAAAGAATGTTGTTGCGTCTAGCAGAGGTTAAGTGCAAACCATTTGAGCTATGTGAGTTCTCTTAGAGGCAGTTCTGTCTCTCAGACCACTGCAGCCTATTTTATGACTGTTTCAAAAATGCTGTGAGACAATATTTCATCAAAATGTTAATGTAGCCAAGTGGATTCTGCTATAGAAACTGCAACTGCTGCAGCTATTGTCACAATATAAACCAGCAACAAGGACTATTAAGCTCAATCGAGCCAGTGTTTAGACCAGTTTCTGATATTCTGTGTCTGGCTTTGTAAAGATTTTTGAAATTTTGATATTTTTGGGTTAATTAAGTTTGGAAATTATTTATTGGGGAATTAAAACCGATATCATTCTCTTTGCAATCTTCACTTTCTTGTTGGTCTGAAATAAAGTCTTTTGTTTTGTCCTGTCACCTCTTGCTGCTGGTGCTGCTTTTAAAGTACCCCTGGTCTGAATAGTGCATGAGTGTTTTGATGAAGGCTGTGGAAATCAGAGTCCAACAGCATCAGGGAAGGCTGCATTACTTTTGCTGTGATATGAGCATCTCTTTAAGGATCATCTGTAAACCCAGAAATTAAATTTCTAATCTCTATGAGTGACCCATGAGGTCAGATCATTTTTTGCTGAATTGAGTTGAAAGTAGGTCAGTTTTGTTTCATCTTTAAGCATCTGTCATTCCAGGGTGCGTGGATCTTATGAAGCCAGATTAACAATTCCCATTGTGTTGCATGGAATTATGAAACAATAATAATAGTTGTAATGCTTTTTTTTTTAATTTTCAAAATCCCAATGTGCAAAGCAATCATAAAAGGCAATAGTAATATCATCATTTTGTCATTTCTGCAATATTTGAGTGGAGATATTGTAAATGAGGCAGCACTGGTGTTCGCATGAGAGTTGCAGCACTTATTTACTTACTTTTCATCCTGATGTTTTCTTTTAAAATTTGAAGCGGTAAACTGATGTGATGTCTTCTACTGGAGTCGTATTTGTGTTGAATCACAAAGATAAATTGTTCAACATTGTTTATGAAAAGAAAAACACAGAATTTATCTTGTGTTGTAAAAGATGTAGCAACTTTTTCCTTAAATAATTGATACCAGCGTACTAGCTCACCTACCCACAGTTCTGGTTTAATCTCTAACAAACTGTGGATTAAAAAAAAAACAAAATAAAAAAAAATTAAAGGAAAGTCATAATTTATGAAAAAAGTGCATTGCAATTCATAATTCACCATTGTTTACAAAAACACAAAGTGAAACTCTGCATTATTCAGATTTTTGTACTAATTATGAATATGTTGAGTTTATAAAAAAAAATGAAACCATTTGCAGATTTAACTGGGACAAGAAGGTGGTTCTGGAGGCTTCTTTGCCTGGAGTTTGCACACTCTTCCTGTGCGAGTACACTGACTTCAACAGTGTGCATGATTTGTGAAATGGAAATGATTTGATTGTAGGAGTGATTGAGTTTTAGTGTGTTGTGGTGTTTATGTCTGCAGCAACCCAGTGATGAAGAGAATATTAAAAATTAACCCAGAATATACCTGGGGTGGCAGCTAGAATAAATCCTACCTCATGTGACCCTGACCAGGACAGAATCGGTCTGGAAAATGAATGAAATCGTGGCTTTGGTAAATAGGTAACACCGGCTTTAGCTAGGGAGGAAACCAGGGACTTCAATCCCCTTTTTGTTTGCTTGTTTTCCTATTTTGCTCCTTTTACTGCAAATCTAACCAGCACTAGAAGACACAATGAAAATCAGGTAGTGAAGGCTAGTGCCCATCCTTTCCCACAGTGATAATTCTTCACTTCATCCACATCAGAGCACTGCCTCGAGGGACGTGGATGGGTAATACAGATAGAGCCTGTGTAGTTCTTTCAGCGATGGCTAGAGAGAATCTGAAACTGGCACATCAATCATGACTTTTTTTTTCCCACTCGATTTTTTATTTTTTTTTCCCTTTCTTTCTTTTTGAGTGTGCCACTATAAAGCAGTAAATCACATTTGTCACATAACAGGATTGGGGGGAAAAAAAAAAGAAAATGTAACAGCATACAAATGATAAAATTCCTTCAATATAGAGATGAATAACGGTAATATCTCTCAGATATATAAAGACTTCTCAGTCCAGTCACCACAGATTTGGCAGCACACAACAGACCCAATGAATAAATGTCATTTTGTGGTTAAATGGTATGATAAATACAAACCAGGCTAAACTAAAAATACTTGAAGCTGCTAACACTTCTTAAGTAAAAACAGAAAATGTAAAAAGTCAACAAACATTTGTTTTATTCATGTAAAAATTCTGCCCTATATCCAGGATTGCTATTTTTAAGGTAAGACACCTATATTGTAAAGCCAAGATGAAACTAATTCGTTCGAAAGTTGTTTTTTTTTGTTTGTTTTTTTAAAGTTGTCGGTTTTTCCTTTGTCTGTGGGCATTTCAGTCCTTGATGAACCCTTTGTAACCAATTTTCTAAAGAGAACCAAAGGTAAAATAGATGTCATGAACAACATCAGATGAAAATAAATTAACCTTTACCATTAACTGGAATGGAAAATGTATTCTTTATATAAGAAGTGAACTTTGGCCAGCTGTATATGCTTTAATAAGCCACTGCATATCATACACCATTGTATGACTGAGAAAGTTACTGATTTTAGGATGTCTTATAAATGGACACAGAATTAAAAACACAGTGGCACTAGTCATCATGGCAACGGGCTCTCAGTATATCAGGTAGGTCCTAAGATGCACATTGTGCAAGACTGTCCCTGAAAGAGTCACTTTAGCGCAAAATAGTTGGGTGAAAGATGTTGACACCTAGGGCTAGACTGAGTATCATAGGACAGTGGTAGTATTGTATGGAATAGTGTATAAGAATAGCTGTGCTGAGTACCAGCTGTACCAGATGGCTAGGTGATGATTAAAGAATGGAAACACAAAGAAGAGACAGTGAATTCAAAGCAAAAGTAACTTATTTTCATTTGAAGCAGTAGCAGATTACATTTACAACTTTGATTTTAATACTGGCACACCATGCTAAAGGGAGGGTGCAGCACAGCAACTAAAGATTCCAGACTGGTCGAATAACCTTACATGCATGCTTTTGGACTGTGAGTGATAAGAGAAATTAGAAAAATAAACTCAATTCCTAACAACTTTTACACTGTTTTAAAATTTCAACTTTTATCGTTGTCATTATTTTTCATTCTTAGACTTAGAATTATCTAGGTCAGTTCAGTCGTAGCACTACTAAATACATAAAAGTCTGTTTAAAAAGGAACATGTAGATGAAACTAAATCAAAGTAATAGAATAAATGCAAGAAAATATTTGGTTGTTTATTTTTGTTTCTTTTGTTTTTTTTTTCTTTTGGCTTGTTTTAATCGATTATGTTGCTATGCACGTACAAAGTAAAAGCTAAGACCTCCCTAGCACAGATTCAGGGGTAATTGCTCAGTATACATAGTATTTGCCACCTGTGGTTTAATACAAAATCATCATGAATGAATAATGAGCTTTCCTCAGCTGCATTAGAAATACAGACTTTGCCCACTATTTTTTTTTTAATTAACCCTACTGGAGAGCTCTCTCAGATGTCACCATGATTAACTCCGGGTAATAGAATGAAAAGACTTCACATGGGCTGATTTTGAAATCATTTTAGAAAGTGAATGTCTTTGGCCAGATGAGAGCAGTTTGTATGACTTATCAAGTGATTAAGGCAGTCTCTTTATTCCATTCCAGTTTCCATGGAGACGTGATTCGACTTGGTAAGCACAATGTGTATATGGAAGCGTGTACATGAGAGGATGGGTTTTGTGAATGTAGTGCAAGTCTGGAGAATTGAGTTACAGTTGAATGCAAACCCTTAAACCTTTCATGGGGGTGAAAATGTAACTCTTTACAAAAAGTATTATACTTGATTGGAACTATGCTTGGACCAAGTTGCACTGTGTACCTGGACTAGATTGATGCTTAAAAGGAGAGGTTATAAAGAATAGAGATCTTTTCCTATTGTACAAACAAAAATGTTTTGGAAAACTGGAGGGTGCAGGATTTTGCCATAGGCATGTCTTGACTGATGAATAATGCAACCAAGTATAAAAAAAAAAAATAAAAAAAACGACAGAAATCTTTACAGCACACACATCTGCATATATATTTCTCATGCACGGAATAAATATGCGCAGGCTTTCAGAGTGCAAAAATGTTTACGGACATTTTCCAGACATAGGAAAGCAAAACATCAAAAACATATCAGTTCAACACAGAATGCCCTGCAGAGCGAGAGGAGAGAGAGCGATGAGGCAATATTGTTGGATGTTGAGGCAAACTTGAGTGTTTCGGTGTGATTAGCTCGTCATCAGAGGTCTCACAGTTTAAATGAGTTATTAATTACTTTTCTTCACTCAAAAACTAAAGAACTACATTTAAAAATGTTATGCAACGCTAAAGCAGTTGTAAATCATGAATGATCCAAACTTTTTGAATGATTTCCTCTCCGCTATGATGCAGTGGAAGAAACCATTTTGGTTTTGCTTTGAGCACAAAGCTTTTAGTATTTTATGAATCAGTCTTAGGATTAAGAAAAGCTACTTTTCTCACATGCTAATTAAAAATGTTTACATTTACGATAGAAAGAATCCTGTCTATGTATAGGAGAGTGCAAAGCTAGTTGACATTTCCAAATTTTGCTAACCACAAATGTCAACATGATTTCTTATGCTTGACTAACACAAAGTAGATTAAAAAAAGGGGATGGGTCTTGAATTTTTCTTTAGAATCAAAAATCTGAAAAGTGACATTTATGTTTAGCCTCCTGTGTTGATTCCATGCTGCAATTAGCTACAAATCTATTGTATGTCATATTCCTCTACCAAGTTTGCACATTTATTTTTTTTTCCCCATTCTTGTTCCTATTTGATTTTCAACTACAAGACCTATTAGCATGGTAGTATGGTGCTAGTATGATAGTAGCATACTTGCTAGTATGGTATGAATTTGCTATTTGTTTAGCTCCATCTGGTTTCCCATCAAACCTCATCATTTTTCCTGCTACAAAAAGCATTCCCACTGCATGATGCTGCCACTACCGTGCTTCACCTTTTGGATGCTGCCTTCAGGGTAATACAGAATGTTGATGTTCTGATCTAACCAATTTACATAAAGATCAAAAGTTAAATTTTACATAGCAAGGTTAGGTGCACCGTATTTTATTTTGGGGACATCAGAGTAAAGGGACTAAGTACAAATACACTTCAAGTTATTGTTTGTTTGTTTTGTTTTTTTGTTTGTTTGTTTTTGCAAAATGATGGTTCATTTTCCTATCTCTGTACAATTATCCACTGTGTGTTGGTGTATCACATAAGACCCCAAATAAAGTCATTCAGTTGTGTATTTAAGGGGAATGAGTACACTTGGCAGGCATTGAATGTTTTGGAATAAAGTAAGCTATTTCTTTTACTACCACTAAGACACCCCCGCACACCCTCTTACATCCATCTTAAATTACCTAAAATACCTAATCCTCATCCTCATACTCAGCCAAAGATCAAAGTCCTAACCCCTAAATAGACATTCAGATTTACATGTTTAAGTTCTTGAAAAATTGTCAGACACTATTTAAACGTAGTACAATCTGGCCTGTGACTGAAGTAAACAAAAAATCTGCTTGCCTAAAGCACAGCCAGAGAAGGAGAGTTTGTGGACTGCCTGAGGAGAAACTGAATTCCCTTGATCCTAACTGCACTGTCCTGCTGGGGGAAAAATGTACATCAATACAGCCATTAGTTATAATCATAGCCGATTAAGGCCAGCGCGTGTGGGAACATGTGCCAGCTTGTATCAACCACAAAAGACTTGTGCACTTGGAGTTGCAGCGATTCAGCTGATGCGCAGAGCAGCAGCTGGCTGTCCACTTTGGCCGCTTTGATTTTGCATGCTTCCTCCTCGTTTTTGATCCAGTGTGGCATTTCTCTGTGAGGTTTGCAGAATGGTTTAATAAGACAGCGTGATTGATGACCAAAGACAAGTACTACATGGCTGCCGTGTGTCACAGGTTAACGACCACATGTGATGGATGGCAGCAAAGCTAAGTCAAATTTCCAGATCTCGGAAATCTTTTGAGGAACAAGGCATAGTGGTGTTGAAATAACTCCAATAGATCCATCTTTGAAGTATGCAAAGTTTTTTTCTCTCTTTTTTTTTATATTTAAAAATTGTTTTGGTCTGGCGTTATCTTCAAGGATCTCAAGCCAGCTTAGGTTGCAGAGAGCAAGCTAATCCTCTGAGAACGTCCTGTGTGGCATAACGGCAATGCTCTTTCTCGGGGCGTGAGCGACTCATCCGAGGCCATGTGCAGTTCACTCTGCAATTAACTCCACACAGTTAATTGCAGATTTCAAGAGGACACATTGTTCTGAAAAAAAAGGCACTCTGAAATTTTGAAGGCCATGCTTTGATTGGTTTTCATGGAGACTTAGCTTGACACGGCTCTTACATAATGGCTGACACTGTAAATTAGGCTTCCATTACGTTCCCTCCTCTTTGTACATATGGGAACCAGTACGCATTTTGCAGAAATATATTATAAAATAGGCCTTGTGTATTTAAATTACTGAGGACTAAAAGGGCTCTTATTGTGTTCTCTCCATGCTGTCCATTAGTTATCCTTGAATTTCATACAAATTAATTTAGCGTTCAGTGCCTAGAGGAATATTTGGTTATTCAGCGTGCATTTCCTTCTGGATTATAAATGTGAGGTTTGTGTAGGTGCAGGTCAATTAAAGACTGCAGCAGTTGAACTTCAGAAGCCCTCGAGGTAGTAAGGTTTGATCTTAGGAGACACGAGGAAGGCAGAGAGAGGTAGAAACTGTTTGGGGGCATGATCCAAACAAAATAATTCAGACTTTAGGTCTATTTGGATGGAAGAGAGTCGCAAACAGAGTCATTCTTCTTTTAGAATCAGCTTAAAGTCACATCTTTTTCTCTCTCTCTCTTCCTTTTTAAAAAAAGACAGAAAAGGAGGCACTGTTGATTAATTAAAAAAAAAAAAAAGAAAAAAGAAAAAGAGAGAAGGTTTCCGGTCTACACACCATTGTAAAAGTGACATGAAAAAAACTATTCTCTGAAAAGCCAGCAAGCTCAAAGATGAGAAAATGGAGATGACAGTGTAATTAGTTTGAATGCAGCCTGGTTCTGGGAGAGAATGTACTGATGCTGTGCAGTGAACCAGGGTGTAATGATGAGAGAGCTGGAGTGTGATTGCCAGTGTGCCCCTGAGACCCAGAAGTTTGCAGAAGGCGTGGGAGGAAGAGACAGCTAAGTTCTCCCCCCATGACGTGACAGTGTTTCTTTCACGTTCTGATATTTGACATAATGAGCAAAAAAATATGTCCGCGAACACACGTGTGTATGTGTGTAAAGTGCTCATTTGTACTTTGTGTGTGGTGGGGCTACAGTTAAGTGCAGATTGGGGTGGTGGTAATAAATGGGGGGAAAAGAAACAGAGCGCTCCATCTGGCGCTTGGCACTAACACATCCACTGTCAACAATCCCTAATCACTGGAGACAGGCCCTATTAAAGGACACAGACTGAGATGTCCGGCCCTCACCGGAGCACCCTCTGAGTGCGAATCATTACTCTCCGTGTATATCTGTCTCTTGTCAGCCCAGGTCATTAGTCAGTGTAAATATGTAATGCCCTGACATTGAGGGTGGGGGGGAGGACAAAGTGTACAAGCGAACTTAGATTTAGTTAATTAGGAAAATCGGAAATGCTAAAAACATTGAAGAACGCGATCAAAGAAACTCGTTACTTCCTGTTCAATAGGCAGAAAGGAACCAAACCTAATTTAGAAGTGACCTTTAACAGTAACAAAATTGTGCTAAGGAGCCCCTTTGTGTAATCAGATTCACATATTGTCAAATAGAATCTGTGGTGTGTAATTTCTCGCCATATTGGAGCTGTGGTCATTTGTTACGACTTACGGCGCCTTCTTTTTGTTATTTCTCTGATCTTTCTGTATAATTTAATCATTAAAGCTGATGGTTCATTTGGAAAGGGATGTTTGTGTGCGGTTCCTGGCAAATTACTGTGGAGCTTGCTCATGCTTATGTACAAAAGCGCGCACACCCTGTTTTATAATGAAAGGTTGCAATTTAAAGAAAGAGATTTCAATGAAAATGTTTAAAACTTTTTCCAAACATAATGTGGCGCTTATCCTGCACCATCCAAGTGAAAACCTTTTTCCTGAAATGAAAAGACACAATAACCTGGTGGCATAAATGTTCACACTCTTAAACTCTTAAACTGCTGCTCTGTTAATTCTGTTACTTTAGAGCAGTAGGTTAAGATTTGGTTATAGTATTCATTCATTTATATCTGGTAACCCTACAATTAAGTCCTACTAATCTATTCATCTATTAACATTTTTCTAAGATTTTATTATTTGCATAATTTATCTAAAGTTAGAGTTCGCTAAGGCATTAAAATGATTAAAATTATGTTTTTGTCAAAAACTGGGGTATACATACTCTGACCCACTTCTCAGAGTACCCATACAAACCTTGGAAAGGTCATCCGCAGTCCAAGGCTCAATGGTTAGGGAAACTGTCCAGGTCAGGTCAGGCAGAGGAGACAGAGCAGATCCAGAATCTGTGCGGCAATAATCAAAGTCCAGGTAGATAAAGCAAGGTTTAGGGCAATAATCAGAGTCCAGACGAGGACCAGGCAGAAGCAAAGGTCAGGAGGCAGAAAAAAGGTCAGAAACATGATCATAAACAAGGACCTATAAGAGAACCCCTCAAAGGCTGTGACCAGGATGATGACAGACAATCTCATGCCAAGTCGGTACAGAGGAGCAGAGAATTGGAGCAGTGATGGCAGAGACAAGAAAACTAAGAGTATTCTGATTAAACTAAACTTAAAGTTTTGGGAAAGAGTTCCATAGGATATACTTGGCACAAAAACAACACTTTACGTGACCATAAGAATTCCACAGTCACCATGAAAGATGGTGCAAGCATTCAGCCAAAAAAAAAAAAAAGATAAATTCATGTTAGGAGCAATAAAGTTATTAAATGTGTCTAGAGCATAATCTGGCTGTAGATCTGTGGAGTTACCTCAAGAGGTATGTGACAAGAGATATCCCCAGAATTTGATGGGTTTAGAGAACTTTTCAAAGGTACATTGAGTCAAGATGCAAGATGCTGATAGACTAATACTAGTACAGAACTGCTGAAATTTAATGGAAAGATGTTTCAACAAAAGTTTAGTTTATAGGTGTGTTTTCCAATGCAACCAAGTTATTAAAAAAAAAGAAAAAACTTTGAAAACCTTGAAAAAGTAATTCATTTTCTTGTATTATATGAAGTAGTGTAAGGCCTTATTGGGTTAAATAAATAATCTCTACGTTCCCTGCAAACCATCAAAAATGCAGCAACTTTTTGATGGATTCTGTGCTGAGAAACGTGAACACACATCTCCAGTTTTAGATTTTCATCTTGATTGTTTTAAGATTGATTTCAAGATTTTCTGGCTTACTTTAAAAACTTTTAAAAAGACCCATCATTTCTCAGCGATCTTCTTAACCACGTTACATAACAAACCAGCAAAGCACGTTGAGATTTATGGCTGTTGCACTGTAAAATATTGAAAAGTTCAGTGGCTGCGACTACACTTAAGGACACTGTTGCTATGACCATGTTTAAAGTGCACTTAATACTGGAATGGGTTAAGAACCGAGCAATCAGATATTCAGACTTACTAATGCATGTCTTTTGCTATGTTAAGGCAATTTTGAAAATGTCATTCAGCACTACAAGAAGAAATGCTAAAAGCAAGGTTGTTTATTTACCAACCAATTATACAGAGTTCACTCACTGCTGGCAATGCCACAGCGGGATCAGTAATGCAGTATGTTTTATGTTAAGGTAAATATAATTCACGGTAGAAGATTAACTCTGTGTTGTTGGTTTTTTTGTAGATTGTTATATTTCTTTTTGTGCATATATTTTGTTTGCAGAGTCAAAGGAGAGTCACTCTTATACTGTACATCAGAAACAGATTATAAGCTGTATGAAATGTACCTATGCTACATATGACATGCTATAAGCTCTGGTACATTCAGAGAGAGAAAAAACTGTGATCAGAAAATATCTACTCTGCTCTCAGAACTGTCATATGACAGACATGTTTAACTTTCTCTATTCCCTTTACTTTGGATCGTGCCAGGCCTCTGTTTTGTTGTCCTGTTATCAATTTCTTAGTATGAAGATTTTGGTCTCATTACAAATATGTTCCATGTAACATTACACACAGTGCTAACTAGTCAATGTTCAGTTATGACCAAGTAGCTCACCAATTGTTTGTTTGCATGAATGGGAGTAATGGCCATCACAAAATTTCCATCTGGATCAATAAAATAGCTATCTGTGTGTGGTTGTGTGTGGAGTTTATGATATTACTTCAACAAAAAAACAAAAACAAAACAAAAAAAAAAGCAAATGATCTTCTGCAAATGTTCAATTATCAGCAAATGTTTTTGATGTGAGGTCGTGTAAGGTTATGATGGATAAGTGTTCCCTTGTTGATGGCAGAAAGTAGTTACACCCTTCCGCTGTTAGCAGATTTTCTCCAACTTAGAATAATTGCAACATTTTTTTATGCAATACTAAAATATATTTCCCTTCTACACTTTTTCACCTGACCACTGCCAAGTTTGTTGCTGTTTTAGATATTTTGGTATGATCATAAAACAGGCTGTTTATGGTCCAAAACCTCCGCTGAGGCCAAATTAAAACAATTCTATAAAGTCGAGTTGGCCAAAATTCATATGCGCCGATGCCAGTTGTTGCTGGCATGGGTACTACAACCAATTATTTAGATTTATGGGGACACTTACTCTTTCACATAGGGATAGTTTGGTTTGTATTGCTACTATCTTCCTTTAATAATAAAAATCTTTATTTGAAAATGTTTGTATTCACTCAGGCTCAGGTATGGTCTGATACTAAAATGTGACAACAACAAAAAAGCTACATCACAAGAGTTCTGTCACTGAGTCATTGAAGACGATATGACCTCTGTAATTTGAATTTACATAATTGTATGTATGGATAATTTATGTGCCTGATATCAGAAAATATTTCTGATAATTAAAGGCAAAACCTCAACGCTGTTAAGTGGTCTCTGCTCTTTACCAATACAAAAAATGACATATTTATATATTTGAGTCAGTATACTCAGTAAAGAAAAAAAAAAAATCTGTTTTCAGAGGATCAACATGGATTTGTGTTTGTCAATACATCATGGAGTCAGTTTTCTCCTTTCTCAGCTAAGCCTTCTAATCTAAAGGGCTTCTGCTTCAGGTTAATGTCTGTTGTTGAATGTGAGGGCTTACAGAGGTCTGTTTGAGCAGCTTTACCTCAGATGATGACCAAAGCTCAGCTCCAAAGACCTATAGGACTGCTTCTTTAAAACATGAGAATGCCAGCTCTGACCACCTGTCAACTAAACCCATTAAAACAAACAGCACGGCGAGAGATGCAGGTGGAATATTGACTGGTGCTTTACCCAGGAGAAGGCAGAGCTGGAGGAAATAAAGAAATGTCAAAGAAGCCTAAGCAGTGAAGGAAGGTTTTTTTTTTTTTTTTTCATCTTTGGCCTAGGCTTTTGAGGAGAATTTTTTATTTTTATTTATTTATTTTTTTATTATTATTATTTCTGAGAAAAGTGCCAGTAAAAAGGAAGGTTTCGACTTATTGCAGCTTATGGAAACAAAGGCTCTCATGAATTATATTGTAGCTCAGGGGGTAAAATCTGCTTCACTGCTGAAACTCAGTCACGTCACACATCGTGTTTGCTCTAGTCGCTCACTCCATCCATCTTATCTTTCAAGTTGGCTCCGCAGAATAAAATGTTTTCAAGGTCAAAAAGGGGCAGTGTGTTTTAAATTTGTACAGTCCAAAAATGTCCAATTAGGGTGTGCAAGGAAGCAACCAAAATGTCAACAACTGATTGTAAAACAATAAGAGGGTAATCATTACAGCCATAAAACTAATTATCAGTGTCTGACAGAAGATAGTTTGAGGGTGGGAAGGTATTTTCTCATCAGAAGATAAAAACGTTTTCCATAAAGAACAGTCGATTCCGAGCCGAGCCTTGTTTGTCAATATCCAAGTCCAGCGACTTTATCAGAGCAGGAATTAGTTTGGAGAGAAATAAAAAGGGAAATGAATGACAGTTTTTTATTGGACTGAATTAAAAAGTGATGTGCAGTAGCTTCAGATAAGAAAGCTTAGTCCTATTATTTTGATAAGAGAGGCACGGAGCTGACGGGACTCCCCACCCCCCGCCACAAACTTCAGATTGTCAGGGAACATTTATAATCATTTAAGATGCTCCGAAACTGCCAGCAATGCGGGTTCAGGAGGAGGCAAAGAGTTCGAAAAGGTCATCTTATCGGTTGTTTAAAGAGGACGCAATCAGGCTGAGCTGCATAACAAACATCCTGGGAGTGTTTTAGAGCTGACATAAAACAGTCTCACGTTTAAGTACAGTGTGCCAAACGGCTCGGCCCCGTCCTGGAGGGGCCTGCGGCCCCTCTTTAATGGAGAAACATGTCAGTGTATGTCAGACTAACAGAACACTTAAAACCAATTTTTAAAAGCTTGTGTTGCATACAACTCTGCTATTCAGACTTTATCCATCTGTCTTCTTCTTTTTTTTTTATTATTTTTTTTTTTTTACACAGCCATGTGTAGCTTGTCGGGGGTACTGCTTATTGAATCCCAGGAGTTATCTCTCAGGCTCATTTAAAAGGCTCAACCTGGAACATGTTGAGGACACCACTTTATATTTTTGAAAGCATCGTGGCTGTATTCCAAAAGCGACAGAATAAATGCAATTAACAATTACAGTCTGCCCCGTTTGACATCTCATTATTTGAGTTTTCGTGATGTCCTTGCCTTCTGTACTCGTCTCTCCTCCAATGGCTGTCTCTCAGTCACGGAAGTGTTTTAGCCACTCAAAAAACGCAGTGACAGCTCTGGCGTGGGGGGTAGCTCTGGTGTGGAGGGCAGGGGAGATGACGGGAGTCTAAGGGAATGCTTGTGTTTAAGTACATTTTTGGCTTGGGCTTCAAAAACCCAAGCTTGAAAGAAGTTCCAGCAAACAACTGGATTAGGAAATCCATTTGCGAGCCCTGACACTGTGCTGCTTGCTGATATTCTGACACAAAAAAAAGGAGTAGGTGGGCATGTGGTATGTGCACATCAAACACACAGGCAAACATGACTTGTCTGCGGTGAGCCATTAGACACAGGTGAAGTGGCTGATGGATGCTATCTCTGTCTGCCTTGAAGAGTGTGACCGGATGAGGTCTTGTAAAACCTCTCAAAGTCACATGGGGTGCTGGCTGTCTCAGCTGCCTGTGCATGGGGACAGAAGCGAACCTTTTCTCTGCCTGGTGCTGAACACGTTTCAGGTTTCTGCTCGACATAACAATAAGAAGATATTTCATGATATTTCACAATTTTTCTCAGTAAATTTATTTCTAACGAGGATCTTGACATGAAATTTACAACAGAGGTTTGTGAAAAAACAACTAATTGAGACGTGCAAATAAGTTAAGACTAAAAAGTCGCTGTACTGACTTACATATAAAAATACAGGAAGCCACAGGGAATGAGCACTGATCACACAAAGAAAAGGAACTGCAAAAAGGCAACAGAAGGTAGGCAACCCTGCCCTGCTTCAGTACAAATTAATATACCTTGTTTTTTTCTTGTTTTTTTTCTTAATTGATAACTTCTAAGAAGGTCATTACCAAATTATTACACAATCAACCAAAGTTA
The DNA here is from genome assembly GCF_000485575.1 of Poecilia formosa. Lineage (NCBI taxonomy): Eukaryota > Metazoa > Chordata > Actinopteri > Cyprinodontiformes > Poeciliidae > Poecilia > Poecilia formosa. The sequence continues at coordinate 445,591 of NW_006800043.1, forward strand.
CTGCCTAAAAAGCATCCAATAGACCTTTTGAATCTTATTGCAACAAAGCATACTCACGATATTGGTTACAAACCCATTTCTAAACTTCTAAAGAAATAAACAAGGGAAAATAACATTATTTCAAAATAACCCTGCCACTGCCAGGTCGCCTGTCAAGATTTGTTGTATTTGTATTTGTGTAACAGCTCAAATACAAAAGGGCCACTTTTTAACAATTTTTTATTTTAGTCAAAGGTCAGTTTTCGGTTTAACCAAATGCCATAATACAACTATAAAGTAACTTACTAATCACAGAAATTAAGAAAAAACAGCATATTCCCTAAAATATGTGACTTTTTTATGTGACTTTCAGTTCAACATAAAGAACTGAAAGTTCTTTATGTTGAAGTATCTGATGAATATACGTAGAAATCAAGATCAAAGTATTGAAAGGGCAATATAAATATATTTTACATTCCATGCCACGCTGAGTGAGCACTCTATTGTTTTTTTGTTGTGTCATAACAAAAATCCTGCTTGCCGTTTGATAAGATGATTTCAGCATATTTAGTTGTGGTGTTTTTATCTTAAAATATTTGTGAAATGTCATATCACCATGCCGATTGCTTGCTCTCATAAAGGTGTTTCAAATTGGAAACCTTTCATAGCTGTAGTCTCTTAGCAAATTAAGCACATCAGTCTTGTGATGTCCGGAGGAATAATGAATGCAAATTGTTCTGTGAAGCCATCTTTGAAATGTTGATTTTCACTGTCCATCTTTCCTTTTGCTGCAAATTCATAGCGCACCTTTTTTTTTTTTTCCCCCAAACTAAGTTCCTATTGCTTTTTATACTTAGACTTGATAAACAGGGGTTTAATCAGTGGTTTAACTGTCTGTACATTTTACCCAAACCCACATGGCACCAACACAATGGCATGCTGCATGCAGAGAATCTGCTGGACAAAGATTTGTTTTCCAGTTTTATTAGCTAAGAATGTTGAAGAACAGCACAGGACAAAAGAGAGGAAGACTGTCACAAATTCTATAAGAACACTGACGTAGTGAAGGTAATATAAGTCCATCAAATGAAAACCTATCAGAAAATTAAACAGCTTGAGCCTTTAGACAGCAAGACTGCAAATTATCTCTAACATTCATCAGAACAAGAAAAACAAAGGGTCTTATGTATAAAAGGTTTGCATGCTCAAAAGTGGTTGCAAGCTTGATGCCACATGCAAACCTCATCTGTGATCTGTGACTAGGCCAGCTGGTTACATAGATCATCAGCAATCATAACATCACACCTTTGAGCCAGCTAGCCTTAACAGAAGTGTTAGTGTGTGTGTGGGTGGGTGTGTGTGTGCGCGCAGTTGTCCCAGAGGCAGTAGGTTAACCTTTACCTCCCCATCCCGTTAAGGCCCATTAAAAAAAAAAAAAAAAAAAATCATGGATTTAAGTGTTTTATCAACAAGAAAAGGTCTGTCTTTCCAATTTGTTAATGTGTAAATGTTAATGTTTAGTTTGTATGTACACAATAAAATGATAGTTATGTCTTTGTATTTTAAGTATAATAACACACAAACAAAAAAAACAAACAAAAAAGAAAGAATGTTAAATAGATTTAATGTTTTCACTTTTTTTTTTAAATATTCCATACTGGGCAAAGTGTGAGCTGCTCATGCTGAGCAGGCAATCCTAACATACAGTAAACTCTTGGCACTGATTTGCACACAGTATGGACGTGTGTCCAGATCCTCATCACTGCTGCGTAGATGTTGTTTTTATGCCCTCAGGTTAGTATTCTCCCTACACATTCAATGTTCTGCAGATTTTCAATATATCATTTCAGTACAACTCCACCAACTTGAAACTTTGGCAGTGTGAAAAACTTGAAGTTTCTGTTCTATCTAAACAATTGGTCAGGAAATTTCAGATGCAACTCGCCTATAGACAGTCGGGAGAACGATGGACTGGAAATAACTTCTCAAGTAATCTGGGCTTACACACAGTACTGCTTTATGATCAAGTATTTTCTTATTTTTCTTTTGCATCTGGTACCCATTGCACCAGAAGATCCATAAGGTCTTCTGGTACAATAGGTATCACAACAGATGATCTTTTTGATCTATAGTTTTTTAAGCTTTATTTAACCAGGGGGAAAAAAAATCTTCAAACTAAGGTGTCCAGGTGAAGACTGACATTAGGTCAAGTGAAGGACAAATCTCAACAATCAAAGCACATGCTTGTTTTTCATTTGAACGGTACATTGTATGTGGAAAAATGTTGAAATTGTTTATCATGGTCTAATTTCTTCATTAAAATCTCTTGTGCACTTGTGAATATTGATCGTTCATTTGTGAATTATGAGACTATTTAAGCTCCATATATGTGACACTGCATTGATATTGCTTGACGTCCATATGTGTAATTTTAACCTGATAATTGCAACAGTAGTTGCAAGTGTGGAAAAGGTAAAGGCTGTTCTATGCATTTCTCTCAGGTTGTCTTAGTTTGACAATGTGCAAATTACACATATTCCATTTCTGTTCGTAGATTCACCTTTTGAAGTGATTTGTCAAGCAAAACTACAGATTTTTCTAATGAGACAATTTATAATGCATAGTTTGTCTCTTTTGGCAGCAATAAAAAGAACATTGTTTTCCATTTGCATTCCAATTGCATCAGTAGTGCTTAAATTACGGTCTGCATTTTAAACAATGACCTATTTTGTAATAACTGGTGCTTTCTAATGTTGTTTTTACAGTTTCAAAGAAAAACGTAAACCGCAATTTATTTGCAAATGGTGGTGTTTCACTGTGACTTAAATTTACCTGCAGATCATTGACATTTTGTCACTCTGCAGCACTACAGCAGTACATTTGTGGCACTTCTGGATTTACAGTGGTGTGGTGAGAGTGTTGTGGATAATAAAGAGAGGAGTATTTTCTCACACTGCCACAGAAAGCCCGGCTAAGAGAGAAAAAGAAGCAACACTTAGGAAAGATCAATACAGGCTCTGACCAAAGTAAAATGGATGGCACGTCTGACCTGCTGAACTTGTTGGAACAAAAAGTCATCAGGCCATTATCAGTGCATCCGTGCAAGACTCCTACAACGGCACAGAGAACAAGGGCGGCTTGTTCCAGGCATAGTGTTTGAACCCAGTGAAGGACATAAAGCTTTCCTCATCAGCAGCAGCAGTCGCCATGCAAGTCATTGAATTAGAAGGCAGTTGCATTGGAAAAGTGATGACAATAACATTGACAATCGAGGTGAATTATGCAAATCTGCAAAACTCTGGAGAGAATATCTGCAACCATATGTTATTATGTCCTAATTGATTCGACTGGGGCTCTTCGTGTAGCTTTTATTAAACATCCACATTGTATTGATCAGATGAAAATATGCAATTGCCCTAGAGTGCTCAGTGGAAACTATGCCATAATTAAGAACCTGCCAAAAACCATTAAACTTCTAAGGAGCTCAGTCCTCTTTGGTTCGGCGTGCAGAGCCTCCACTACTCCATTACTTTGATCTACGGGTCAGGGAGGAACAAAACTCAATACCGAGATGCCGTTATGAGTAACCTCTAGTTCACTCCAGTTTGAGGTTGAAATCCATGGCTTTTTCCCAACAGTTCATCAGCTGTAATCTCTCAATGCATGGGGGAAAGGAGAAAAAGATAGTTTAGTACTGTCACAGAGGATCACTTCAATAATACAGCTGAGCAGCTTGGTGGAGCCAAAAAGAAAGAAAAAAAAAAAAAAAAAAAAAAAAAAAAACAAATGAATGGAAAGCCCTAACTCTAAAAAGCCTTATTTATATCCTCATGAAAAGATAACTGCATTTCACCACATTTGAATTTCTGCAAGCTATCTGCTGATGGCATGGCAAGCTTCAAACATTTAACGCCGGTCCTTGAAAACATTGATGTTAAAGCAGAGCTCTCCTCGCAGCATAAAAATTTCATCACAGGCTTTGATTGTACAGTAAACATTTCAGCATCCACTGCTGAGCACAGATCTGATTTCAGGTTTTAAGTGAATAAAATATGAACAAATAGCTACAATGGTGATGTCACATATTCTAATCAAAACCCCAGCAACAGAAAGTTTGGGGAACACTTTCTGCTGCGCCGTCTCTTTGATCTACAGGTCAGAGAGGAACAAGGCGGTACACATGTAGATGAATTCCACATCATGTTTACAACTTAAGTTTGTCAAAGTTAAGCAAGAATAACTGAACAGCTTTGTGTTCTCCAGTGGGGAGATGAGGGCGGGATCTTGCACATGTGGCGTTACATTGCAAGGGGCCCATAATCAAAGCTCAAGGTGGTCTTACAAGCCAGAAGTGCTGAATACATATGCATGCCACACTTTTCTGATATTTGTGAAACATGTTGAAAAGCATGCACCCTTTTGTTTCTGCTTCACAGTTTTGTGTTGATCTATCACATGAACTCTTGATAAAATACTGCAAAAGTCGAGGTGGTTATGTGACAAAATTTGAAAAGTTCAAGGAATAATAATTATTTTTGCGAGGTACCTTATCCTCATTTTTCACACTACTTCAGAACCTTCTTTTCACATTCCATAAAGACAAAAATGCTGAGCCGCCATATTGTTTTTGTATAAATCTTCCAAAGAGAAAAAGTCAAAGCTCTGTAAGCTAATTTTCACCTTGCAGCTTGCTAATGTCATATGTGCACTGCCTTGCTTTGTAAGCACTTTTACTAATGTGTTGAACCTGCCCCATGCAACAAAACTGACATGTACGTTTTCCAAGCATTGCAGCTTTCCTGTCTGCTAAATTTGTTTGTCAGTAAAAATTTTTATCCCTGTGGTAACACATCTGA
>NW_006800043.1:453197-473904 GCF_000485575.1 Poecilia formosa
TATATATATATATATATATGTTTTTTTTATTTTGAACAACAAAACATTTCACATCATAGAATTTGCCACTATGTTAGCAACCTGTAACACTGATGCAGTGTTACTGCGCTAACACTGCATCAGTCTCCCATAGAATATTGTTTGCTTAAACAGTCATTTTAAAAACATGTCATTCAGAGTGCACTCTGTGCCATTCTATCGCTTTAGACTTGCCTATTTTTGAATGTGTTTGAAAGAAAGACATAGAATAGAATATTCTACGAACTGATATAGTAAAACAAAGTGTTGCCACATGGGGTTACCTACATCTGGCCAAGCAAATTAGATTATTACAGTATAAACTCTGACTTTAAACCCCATCCTAAGCTGCATAATGTACATAAACTCATTGTTTTTTTATGTCAAGAAATCAATTGTAAAGAACATATACTAATATGCATTGAAGTGTGCATTTAAAGACATGTTGAATGTTTACTTTTTCTTATTTATGGTCTTATATGTCGATCAATGTGTTTTCTATATCTGACTTGTCAGGGTCTGTCAGGGTCACACAAAGGCTGAATATTATCATAGTTGTCAGGCTGCAAGAGATGGGGTGAAGCCAGTTTCTCACCCGGTCAATGCAGACACACACAACTATGCCCAGTCAGCAAACATTTTACCTTGTACGACCTCACAATTTGCTGCTGACCCACATGAATTACTCATTTGTGAAAAGAGCAAATGATTCTATTCTATTCTATTCTATTCTATTCTATTCTATTCTATTCTATTCATTGTTCATTATGCAACCATTGTTTTTTGTTTTGTTTTTTTTTGTTTTTTTCTGACAAGTTTTAAACTATAAAGACTTTCATCCATCCATCCATCCATTTTCTTCCGCTTATCCGGGGTCGGGTCACGGGGGCAGCAGCTTCAGAAGGGAGGCCCAGACTTCCCTCTCCCCAGCCACTTCTTCCAGCTCCTCTAGGGAAACCCCAAGGCGTTCCCAGGCCAGCCGAGAGACATAGTCCCTTCAGCGTGTCCTGGGTCTTCCTCGGGGCCTCCTCCCGGTGGGACGTGCCCGGAACACCTCACCAGGGAGGCATCCAGGAAGCATCCTGACCAGATGGCCGAGCCACCTCAACTGGCTCCTCTCGACGTGGAGGAGCAGCGGCTCTACTCTGAGTCCCTCCAGGATGAACGAGCTTCTCACCCTATCTCTAAGGGAGAGCCCAGCCACCCTGCAGAGGAAACCCATTTCGGCCGCTTGTATCTGGGACCTCGTTCTTTCGGTCATGACCCAAAGCTCATGACCATAGATGAGGGTAGGAACGTAGATTGACCGGTAAATCGAGAGCTTCGCTTTTTGACTCAGCTCTCTCTTCACCACGACGGACCGGTACAGCGCCCGCTTCACGGCAGACGCTGCACCAATCCGCCTGTCGATCTCCCGCTCCCTTCTTCCCTCATTCGTGAACAAGATCCCCAGATACTTAAACTCCTCCACTTGAGGCACGACAACCCCCCTGACCTGGAGAAGGCACTCTACCCTTTTCCGGCTCAAGACCATGGCCTCGGATTTGGAGGCACTGAGCCTCATCCCGGCCGCTTCACACTCGGCCACGAACTGCTCCAGCGAGAGCTGCAGATCACGTTCCGATGAAGCCAAAAGGACCACATCATCCGCAAAAAGCAGACGCGATCCTAAGGCCACCAAAACAGATCCCCTCAACACCTCGGCTGTGCCTAGAAATTCTGTCCGTGAAAGTAATGAACAGAATCAGTGACAAAGGGCAGCCTTGGCGGAGTCCAACTCTCACCGGAAAAGAGCCCGACTAATTGCCGGCAATGCGGACCAGACTCTGACACCAGTCATACAAGGACCTGACAGCCCTTATCAAAGGGCCCGGTACCCCATACTCCCGGAGAACCCCCCACATGGCCCCCCTGGGGACACGGTCGAACGCCTTCTCCAAGTCCACAAAACACATGTAGACCGGTTGGGCGAACTCCCATGCACCCTTCAGGACCCTGCTGAGGGTGTAGAGCTGGTCCAGTGTTCCACGACCAGGACGAAAACCACACTGCTCTTCCTGAATCCGAGGTTTGACTATCCGACGGACCCTCCTCTCCAGGACCACTGAATAGACCTTACCAGGGAGGCTTAAGAGTGTGACCCCCTGTAATTGGAGCACACCCTCCGGTCCCCCTTTTTAAACAGGGGGACCACCACCCCAGTCTGCCAATCCAGGGGAACTGCCCCCGATGTCCATGCGATATTGCAGAGTCGCATGAGCCAACACAATCATACAACATCCAGAGCCTTAAGAAACTCCGGGCGGATCTCATCCACCCCCGGGGCCCTGCCACCGAGGAGCTTTTTGACCACCTCAGCGACCTCGTCCCCAGAGATTGGAGAGCCCAACCCAAAGTCCACAGGCTCAGCTTCCTCAACAGAAGGCATGTTGGTGGGATTGAGGAGGTCTTCGAAGTATTCCGCCCACCGGCCCACAAAGTCCCGAGTTGAGGTCAGCAGCACACCATCCCCACTATAAAAAGTGTTGGTGCTGCACTGCTTCCCCACCCTCTGAGAAGCCGGATGGTGGACCAGAATCGCCTCGAAGCCGTACGGAAGTCTTTCTTCATTGCCTCTCCAAACTCCTCTATTCTATTCTATTCTATTCTATTCTATTCTATTCTATTCATTGTTCATTATGCAACCATTGATTTTTTTTCTGACAAGTTTTAAACTATAAAGACTTGCCAAAGCAAAACTTACAACCGTTTAGCAGTATGATTATTTTCTAGAGAAATTTTATCAAAGCATGCTGGCTGTGATGTGTTTCGTGGTTAATTGATCAGTTGCTCATGTCTTTTTTTGTCGTTTAATATTAATTTTTTGGTCTTAATTTGTGCTTGGGCTGTTGATAGCGGTGTTAATCTTTCTTCTAAAATTAACAATGTGTAAAACAGCATGAATAATATGTCAATACTTTTCACCCATACGGAAAGTATTGACAATAAAATCTCAACTGCTCATTAATTGAAGATTTCTATGGATCCTTTAACAGACCTCTCAAAATTGGTGAGTTTTCTAGTTTGTTAAACTGAAGACACAGTAAAACATTGCGTCATTCCTTTGACTCAGAAAAAGAGGGAAAAAAACTGTAGACATCAACTTCTGCAGTAGTGCTAAGATATATCCATTGTGGGCATTAATGCATAAGGTCTATTGGTTTTTTTAACTATTCAAATAGGCAAGTTCTGGAGTTTTTAGAAGGTTTCTGCCGTATTTAGCTGTCCTAATCCACACAAATACCTGGGACCTACTGTAAAAGAAAGTATTTTTACTTTTTGGTGTATGGAACAAGGCAGATTCAGCCAAGGAGGCTGATTCCAAATGATATAATGACATACAATACGTCACCATCTACACAAAGCCATCTTTTCTGTCAGAAGAGTTTGTGCAGGGTTTCCCCCAGTGTATTATAAAGCCTGGCGGGCCATCAGGCTTTACTTGGCCCCACACCAGGCTAAGAATTGTTTGATTTTTTTTATTTAGGTATTTCTAAGGTGTGCCTTTTTAAAGACTATATAGTTGGTTTTTAGATATTGTTAATAATGTCTTCTAGTAACACATAATTAGGAAGTGATATTTTCAACATTTCCTGTCAACTTTAAAAAATGTTAAACTCAAAACATGGTGGGCCACTGGATGACTGCCCTAGCACTGCTAACACCAGGCTTAGCTAGTTTTTGGGGAATAACTCTGCAGTCGCAGTACTCTTTCAAGGAGAGGGTTTAAATGTTCTAAAACTGTCATAGTATGTTGTTGGTTGATTTTGGGCCCAAGTCCAGAACAGTGGAGTAGATTATGAAAAGGTATTAAATGAAAATGACAAGCAACAAAAAACTTACAAAAAGTTAATAGGGAGTCGGAGCAGAATACAAACATAACCCAAGGAACCAATAACTAGATAACATACTATGGTACGGAGAGAAACGGGAAGTAACAGAGGAAACCAGCAAGGAGTTACTGAGAAAGAGGTGTATAAATACTGGGAGGTTGAATGCTGAAAAAAGACCTGAGATAATGAGCTAACGGGTTGGAGGTGTGAGAGGAGAAAGCAGAAGGCAGGCTGAGAAACAGGAGGAGAACCAAACTGAGATAATGAGCTAACGGGTTGGAGGTGTGAGAGGAGAAAGCAGAAGGCAGGCTGAGGAGTGAAGAAAAGAAAAAAAAAACAGAACTAGAATCATTAAGATGGAACTGATGTAAAAATAGAAACAATGCAGAACTAATGGAAAGGAGCAAGACAAACACAAATAATGGCAAAAACCAAAACTGAAACGATTCAAGATCTTGACAAAAACATTTTTTATCAAATAATTTTATGTAGCTCTCCTTCAGTTTGTTTTTTTTTCCTTAACATTAACCAAATGCTGCTTAATGAATGAACACTTGCAATGACATTAAAAAAGAAAGAAAGAAAAAAGACAAAATATTTTGGATGTGATGTGTTTTTTTCAGAGAACCCATCTTGTAACAAACAGTGGCATCAGCAAGAAGTACTTCTGATGTGATCAAGTAAATATTTTCAAGTATACTTGAAACGTTACAATATCCAACAACAACGACTGAAAGGCTTTCAGAAATGGTAACATGCTCAAGGTTGCACATTCATGAAGAAAAATATTCTAATAATTGAACATTCCAAGCACGTCATTGAGTGTGCGTTGTTTCCAGATGCACAGCAATTAAAATCAAAGAACATGCACTTAATACAGTCTGTCCTTGGTGAATGAAATGGGAAAAGATTAAGACTGAATTCATAGACTTTCAAAATCTATAATCCTACCAGATGACAAAAGGTAAGCACTCTGTTGTACAGTTTGTACAAATGCTTTTTCAACTGTTTGAGAGGAAAGTGGTATTGTTGCCGGATACCAAGAATCTTTTGTGGAGACAGATCCTGGCTCATGCTGACCTGCTTTCTGATTACAGTTGATTTTAGTGTTTTCACAGCAAATTTACCATGAACAGCGTAATCAAGCAGCTAGCGCTAAACCCAACACCGTCTGCATTTTTGCATGCCGATGACTTAGCTCTGAGCACTTCCTTTCTGTTGATAAACGTGTTGACTGTCAAAGCTGTGCTTTGAACTTCAACTTGAGAAAGATGTCCGTGCTAATAAAGCTGTAGTGGAAAAAATTATAAGACAAAATTAAATCTGATAGAAATCTACTGACATTTAGATATTATCATGCAAGGTGTATATTTCACCTTCTCTTATATGTTTAGAATTTATTTAATCTTGTTTCCTACATTTTGAATGAGTTCAAGGGCTTGAACTGTAATTACCGCTCTAGTTCTGTACATTCATCTGAACAAGACTCTGATTTTCTTCAAAGCTCGGCCATTAATGCCATCTGGTTTCATAGCTCCTATCACAGGTTCAGTAGGTGGAACATGATTTAGATTTTAGCTTTCCATTCCAAGAGGAAAGCCGTCAGTATAGATTTGAGTTTTGCTAAAACCAAAAGCCAAGTGAGATAATAATCTTATAGGTTAGCTTGCATAGATCAAGTCGATCAGCACAAGGCAATCATTTGTAATTGGTGCTTTTGTTTTCTGTTCCATTAAAAAAAAACTGTATCTGTCATTGTTTTAGTATGATTTAATTTTATGTGCAGAGTAATGCTAATTTATCTGTCTAAATGTTAAGTATCTTGAAAATGCAACCCCTTTTTTACAAGCTGTAACTCTGCTCAACTGTCTGTTCTCTTGTAGAGGTGGGGAACTTTTATTTTCAGAATATGCGTCATTTGATTGTATGCACCTTGGAAAAACTAGTAAGTACATTTTTTCCATGTGAGGTGAGAAACAGTATTGTTTTATATTGTTACTTTCATCTGAATCACACTGTCAGTTGTGTGTCAGCATCTGCATTTTAATTTAGAAATATTCCCTTAGAACTTAATCACTGTTGTTCGGTGACAGTTTGACACCAAAAGAAGCTTTGTTTCTCTTATCAAAAAGTAATTTTCTACAGTCGGCCTGTTGTTTTTGTTTCCATTACTAGAACAGCTTTGATGACAATCTAGCTCTAAATTTAGGCTTCAGAATGGTTTACCATGCTTTTGAAAAGGACCACATACAGTATACTGCACAAAACAAAGACAGTGTTTCACATCGTTTAAACACACAGTGGATGCTAAGCTGTCCGTTGTGCATATAACTGTGTGCCGTTGTTCTGTTGAATTGAGAGGGTTGTTATTTAGTAAGAAATATTAAACTTAATCTTTACTGTCAGAAATTATAAATCTCAATATCCACCACAACACAATAATTCCCAGTGAGGATCAGATGAGTAAGCAGTTTAACATGTTAGTAAGGTCAAATTATTTTCACTCTCTTCTAGAGGTGTCATCATTTTTGTCCAGGCCTGTGGACGGCTACATCAGTCAGAACTTATTGAGGGACTTCACATGAAGTAAGTCAAGCCTTTAGTATGAGCAACCTTAGAATGACCATTCCTTGCTGGTGCATGACATGGATGGCTTGTGTTACTGTTACCAAGCTCCTCAATGTGACACCCAGGACACAAATGGTGTCCCCCCCTAAAACATTTAACATTATTTACTGAGACTGAATGCTTCACTAACTAAGAGTGAAGTGGCACTACTGCAATTCAGTGTGACAGCGCTGAAAATACTCAGCATTATAGTCTACAGTGTAGAACAGAGTAGACTGTATTTTCTCTCACGTGACAGTGAGTAAGAGCCTTTTATGAGATGTGGAGGTTTAATGATGTGATGCCTAGCCCTATTAGGATGACATCCACAACCAAAGCTGTTCAAGTATTGTATATGCTGTTCCCATGCACAAGCTAGCACATTTTGTTAGTGCACAAATAGAAAAGTTAACAGGTTTTCCTAAGAGTAACATGATGATCTCCTGGTGCATTATATGTTTAAGTTAAAGCTACTGATGATGACAAAGACTGTCAATGCATTACAAGCTAGTAAGTCTGGCCATGACAAATTTGCTGTGCCATTGAGGTTATATCAAAGGGCAACTTGCTTTACATTTAGAAAAGTTACTTTCTTAAACATACCAAGTACCTGCCTAGAACTGCTATCTCCTAGTTTTGTCTCATTTTAAGCAAATTTATGAAAGAATACTAATGAATGTTACAGTGGGAGAAAATAGTTTATATAGGAACCAAATATGGAGACGCTGTTACAGATTACTTAAAGCTGCAGCATTTAACTTTTTATTGTTTTGTTCTTTTTACATATTTTTTAAAACTCTCACTATGTTCTGACAATATAATATGAGAAATACAACTGTGAGCTCCTCCACCTTCTCCCCATGCTACTATTGCTTCCTGAAGAAATGTACGGCTCCCAGTCAAAAACAACCAATCAGAGCCAAGGTTTTTGTGCTGCCAATCAGACTTGTATGTGGACTGTTCAATGTCCTAATGGCTGAAACACAACTTAGCAGGAAAACTGATTGTTCTCAGTGGCCATGCGAACCTGGCAGATTCTGCTATCAGTACAATATCAATATCAATACTATCTGTAGCGACACAGAGAACAACTGAAAAGGGGTGATGAGTGCTACGTACTCAAGCATGATTGGTGCTAAATACCCTCCTCCTGACTCTGATTGGTTGTTTCTAGTTAGTACTGGGGGAAGGAGGAGGAGCTAATTTCCTTTTTCAACCTGTGTCATACCATACTGTCACAACATAGTGACAGTTTCAACAAATGTGTAAAAAAAAAAAATAAATAAATAAATAAATAAAATAAAATATAAAAAATATATATATATATATATATATATATATATATACACAAAAGTTACATACTGCACCTGTAAAGTGCATGCAGATATTGAAATAAAAATTGTTTCCAATACAAATAATGATATATTCAAGTATATTCTTCACTTTAGTAAAAACATCAGCAAAGTTCAATAAGTGAAATCCTGTAATCATGAGCAGTTATGTTATCTACACCAGGAAATTAATGTCACTAATGATGTGTGGTAAGAAAACCGCACTTTTTTACATAGGCATCCCATAGCCCATGAATACAAATGTTTACTTTTTGAATGACAGCTATCAGAGTCACCTCCCAGTGTTCATTAAATCTCTGAGGGCCATGACCCACCACGCTGTCGCTGCAGCAACAAACAAGTATGCAGCTGTTTCAGAATACTTTGTGCAGCGGGTAAAAACACCTCCACATCATTGCTGTTAGTTAGACTTGCAGTTACTCATCTAAAGTCTGGTCAGACCTTTTAGGTACACTACAAAAACATCATTGTATGCATGGGAATGTGTCCTATTTGACACATTCCCATAAGAAATATACACTGAGAGGAATTAAATATTTAGACCATGATTTCACCACTCCTCAGCATGGAAATAGTATCTAAAAATATACAATTATAGAAGTCGTATGAACAGGAACTTTAGGCCTTTTTCACTTGTAGCTGGCTGTCTGATGAACTGATTATATTTGCATGCAATTTGGCCTTTTATTCACATGTAACCTCCGTTTATCAACACTAAAAACTATTCAAAATGAAAACGCCGGCCAAAGTGAAGATGTACGAATTCTCCTTTTTTGCGTTTGCGTGTAGACATCAGAAACACATGACAGTCTGCAACAAATAGCGCGGCGCTGACATCATATGTGACCATTGTTATCGCTTGGCTTTGCAGTGGAGGAAAGATGACTGCTATCAGAGAGATGTTGATGTTTTAGTTTGTTCACATACTTTTTACTGCTTTGTTGAGTTGCAAAGGAGAAAGTGCATACACAGTATGTAAAAGTAGTTCAACCTCTCTGTCCAAAGTGAATCTACTGGTGCCATGTTTAATTCCTAACAGGAAGTGGTAGTCGCTTTGAAGGATTGTGATTGGTTGACATAGGCTTTATCTTTGCCCTCCACTAGCCTGTATAGGTTTGACATGTTTAAAATGTCAGTTCAGCTGGATCGTGTGATCGTGTGATAGTATTATTTTATTGAAATGAATAGCTCTTTGTGGACTAGGCGTTAGTTATACTCTGCTAGTGTAGTTGCTAAAATCATGGTGAAGCAGTTACTAAATAAAAATAAATTATTAATTTTATCAAGCATTTTCTAACATTAAGACATTTCGTAGCAAACGAACACTTTGTCCACCAATGAAAATAAATGTCAGTGAAGAATGTGAACACTGAATACAAAATGGACAGTGGAGTAGCCAGAGGATTGTTACTGGGGTGGCCAAGACTGGGAGACTCTTCTTGCTCCATAACCCTGAACAGGAATGAGTAGATATATACAATGGCTGAATCACTAATACACATACATATAATACAATCTTAAAATCAAATTTTTTGTTCTAGCAAAGGAGTACTTTACATATAACAGGTATTATGCAGAAAATATGCACATTCAAATGTGACCTAAATCAATGCAAAAAGAACGTCATCTTGCAGTAGCTCTGTTTCCATTACAAATGTGTGCAAATCTTTGTTAATACTATGCTACATGATCTAAAAAAAATGAAGGGTTGTTGATTTAATTTTGTAAAATTCTCTTTGCAAAAGTCTTGCTTTATGTAAATACACATTTCATTAAATACATATCAACAGCAGTGTCCCATTAACCTGATATTCTGGAGCTGAGTTTTAGCGTAAGAAAATGTGCATCTCTATGTTTCCTGAAAAGAAAGCTGTAACTGGCGGTATGTTGTGTGTGCGTGAGTGTGTGTGTGTGTGTGTGTGTTTTTTTCTTCTCTGTAGCTCTTATTGTCAGTTATGTCCAGATGTATACGCGTTCAAATTAGGTCTGCAAAAAGTGACAGCATTGCAGTGCTGTATCTTTTTGTACAGTTCTCCTGCTTGAAAAGACCTGGAGCGGGCAGCAATTTACACAGTTAGTTTTCTTTGTTTCTTTTGTTTCTGCTGTTGTCAGAAGAAACGAAGAATCACCTCTCTCCAAGAAACAACAGTGTGTCACAGAAACTTCACAAACAGCACAACAAAGACAGTGTTCGTTAACAAGGTGGAGGCGTGTGGAGCACTGGCAGGCCTGCATCCTTCCAGAATAACTGCCATTTTCAGCTAAAATTAAAGCCTCAACATGACATCAAATATTAACCAAAAGTCCCAATTACTTTGGAGGATTTGTTTTGTACTTTGAGTGACTAATGTTTGCCAGATTTTAGACCTATATAAGACATACATTTCTGTAGACCTTAGCTTAAGGTATTTTCAAGTCTGTTTTCATGGTAGTAATGTTTTACAATTTTTTTATTGACTGTTTGTAATACTTACAATTCTATATTTAAAATACAGTATTCAATTATTCATATGCATGAATGTCATACAAACTTGGGCTTTTAATGGCTTATTTGATATTTTGCTTAAGGGTGAAATGATGACCCAAGCTACCATTTTAATGATTTTGAAAACCAGAATTTATATAGGGTCAAACTAATACAATCAAACTCAAAAGAAATGCTGCATTCCTCTTGGACAACCATTCGGCAGCCATTCAGGTTGCCTAAACGTAGCCTTCCACTCAGCTATTCCCGATTAATGGCAGCAGCAATTAGCAAACACCTGGTGGAACCGCACATCTGTGGAGCTTATTAAATGAAATATTTCTCAGTCCAATGCTCCAAAGAACATTTGTAAATGCTTTAGCTGAAAAAGGTTGTTGTGATAACAGAATGTAAGACAGAGAAGGAGCTTCTTAAAGAAGATTTCAGTGAAGGCCTGTAAGAGATACTCATGACTGAAACTGAAGGATTTACACATATCTTGTTGACTGCACTACCTGTGTCTGAAAAGTGCAATGCTTTTAGGAAAAAAAAACATAACTAAAACTAGCAACATTTCAGCTTGTTAGTTGTCAAAACTAGAAGATTAAAAAAAAAAAAAAAAACATACTACGCAAACCAACTTGGCTCTGTGAAACCTGTGTGGAAAATTTACTTGCTCCCCTGGTCAAATCCTGAATACATTGAGTTTAACCCGATTTCTAGGTTGAATTTCACTTGGCACACCTAGCCCAGATTAGTTATACTGGTAAACCTGTAGAATTAAGAAATCAATTAATTTGAACCTGTCTGATAATTTGAAGTAAGCATTGCATCTAAAGATCTGTTGTATTCACTTGGACCATTTAATATCAGTGTTAATTTTACTACAGGAAATAAATTGGACACAAATAGCATTCAGGGGAGAGTCCTATGACCAAAATGATAGCTGTCTTAAAAAAAAAAAAAAAAAAACATAAAGACCTGCCTTGTATTTCCCCCAAAAAAACATTTGATGATTACCAAGTATTTGGAAAAATATTTTGTGGACTGGACAAAACCAAAGGGGGACTTTTTGGAAGCTATGCTCAAAGTTGGTTGGTTTTTTCATTAATTTGATAATGAATCATTTGAAAATCACTTTTTCTATTGATTCTAGTTATTTTTGGTCAGTCCTTAACGTTTATTTGAAGACCTAAAACATTTAAGTGTAAAAAAAAAAAAAGTAATAAAGAATAGAAGAAATCTATAAGGTGGCAAATACTTTTTCAGTGCATTTTATGATACAAGGAAATGTGCTTACAGTTTCTGTTTCTAAATTCCCCTACTCCTACTCCTTTGCAGTGCCAATAATCGTTGATGTTTTCCATTAAGAAAAGTAATAGTGAATCCAGAAACACACTCTATTGATTCAGTGTTAAAGTCTTTGATTTAATCGGCCTGCAGTCTGAGTCTAGCAGTTATTATTCTAAAGCTCTGAAATAATAACCTGGAGGGTAGCTGTGCAGTTAATAGCAGTGCTTTATCTTGGGGCAGTCATATGGGCTAAAACAAGACCAGCATAAGCCTTTTTCTTTCTCTTTCAGATATCTTCTACTGAGAGTTTCCAGAAACTACTCAGCATGCCCAGCTTCACCCCACTGAGATCAAACACATCTGAAGAACTATAGAAAGATACATTGTAGCTAATCTTCGGATAACTGTGATTGAATCAACTCTACAAAATTGTCACAGCACATATACAGAGATGTAAAAAAGGTGCATGCCCCCTTAATAGGGATCCATGATTAGTTGAACATGCGATTAGTTGGACATGTTGAGCACATTAAATATGTTGCAGTTTTACTATTAACTAAAAATTGCTACTTGTGATAAGTAAGAAATCATAATTAATTCAAAAATCTTATATTTTTCATTATAGTTTTCACCCATGGAGCTCACCATTTTTTCACTTAGTCAATGAATGCTGTGTTGATGACACGGTAAGGTCCATTCTATACTGGAATCTACAGAGTAAACACAGGAAGGCTAACTTTATCCAAGTTGTTGTTTATTATGTTGACACATGAAAAAAAAAAGAGTACAGTGAGAAGGAGCTGACCAAACCAATGGCCAGGACCTCATTATCAACAAACAAAATTAATGTCAAAAATAAGCTTTGTTGTCATTTTAGGGGTATATGGAACTTACCACTTTCCTGAGTCTCTTGTTTCCATTAGAGACAAAGAAGTAACTCCTTAATCATACAAAGTATTTCAGAAAATCCCTTGATACTGGCGGAGGTTGCTGAAGCACTCATCCATAAGTGCTCCGCAAACGGACTTTCCCCACTGATGTGGGAACATTTCTGAGAAAAATTAAATTTAACCACACTTTGGAGGCTCTGATGCCGGAGGAACGATGTGGTTTTAATACACCCTAGCGCTGAACATTTTGACTTGTCTGCTTGAAACTTCGGCAAAACAGAACTTGAACTACAAAATCACTGCAAGAAAAGAAAATGGCGGATTCACAAAACTTATTAGTCGGAAATCCATGACCTTGTATAGCAGTTGCATTTGCTGTGGAAATGCAGTTCCCACAGCAAACGCATTTGGGAAAAGAGAAAAATTAACAGACAGAAAATGCTAACCCAAAAAGAATTTAAAGCACCAGAAGAAAACTTTTTTTTTCCACTCATAGATGCTCAAAGTGTACCAAAAATATATATTCAATGACTAAAAAGGTTAATTTTGCATGAAATGTCCCCTTTAAGGCCCACTGACATAAAAAGCATGCATACAAAAAATTACTCACACAAATTACAAACCACCAAATGGTCAAATTGATGAAGTCATTAATAGGCCCAGCAAGATGTTGATCACATTCCAGCTAGATTTGTGCTAACAAGCACACATTGATTTGTTTATAAGAGTGTGGAAGCTCGGTTATTCTAGCTGTATCTTGCTTCAGAACATTCCAGTTGTAAATTAAGAGGAAATGCATTCCAGAGTTGGGCCTGGGTCGATGACTTCAAAGTTGTTGACAAATCAATACTGCTGACAGCTAATTTTTCAACTTCTCATCAAGCACTTCCTGTCATCCTGTGGCCAATGTGCCACTGCCGAAGTTGTGGGTTTATTGTTTTGGTGACATGCTTGTTACTTTACAACAATAATACAGTATTTATTTCCGTTTTTGTTTTCCATCTTTAATGAAGAAAGTGGTTTAATTACAGATAAAGTAGAAAGAAAAGAAAATTAGTGCCTACAGAGTAGGCTGTAGGACAGCAAACACAGTTTTTTAAAGAACTTCATTTGTTCTTTTAAAAAAGCTTCTATAACAAAGTGATATTCCATTTAAATACATTAAAATACCAATGATTTAAAAAAATTCTTGTTAGTGAGTGTCTGACATTTGATACAAAATATGTTCTTTTATAATCTTGTCAATTTAGGAGGCTTAAGCAAGTTTTTCTTTTTTTTTTTTCCTTGCTCAAAGTGAAGTCAGCATCAAAAGGTTAACACAGCAAACAAATTATTTTTCTGTGACGGTTGGTCTATTGCAATACACAAACAACACGTTGTTTCCACTCTGCTAGCAGGATTAATGGTAATCATAAACATTAGTTTGTCCCATGAAGGACACTGGTAGAGGAAGCCTGTTTGAGATGTCAGTGTTCGCATAAGAAATCTAATTAGCTCATATAAGATAACACATTTTTTTCCCTACTTGGCATTCAAGGAGACGCCTCATTGTCCTTTCAAACTGTAAATTGTGAATACAAATTAAATTATCATGATAATATTGCAAGGGCAATTTTCAGCATTCCATTCTTAGCATTCGTTACCAGCAGCATCAGCAGCAAGGATGAGCTGATCTCAGTCGTCTTTTGTGTCTGCGATACAGGAAATAAAGATGCCCAGGCGTGACTTGGCATAGAGACGGTTTTTACAACAGATTTAGCAAATCTGAAGTTACCGTTTTGTCCCCCCCCCGCCCCCACCCCCCTACCCTCCCCTTTGCAGGAAACACTGTAATAAGGTGTTTGGGTTTTTAACACATGGTTTTCATAAGAAGTCAGATAAAAAGAAATGAGAGGTGTGTGTTTTTGTGGTGGTCTGACAAACTGCCATCATTATCTGACTCATAACCAAATAGAGCTCTCGGAATTTGCAATCTCTGATTAAACTTTAGAAATAACACATCCCAAAGATCAATCATTCTAATCCTATTAGTACTTAGTGATTGCAAAAGGGTGACTTTCTGATTATAGGCTACTGAAAATGCACTACTGACAAAATCTAATTGATTGTAGGAGAATTGCATGAGATCAAAAATGATTCAGTTCGGTTGTGAGTAAGGAAGCTAAAGGCACCTTGATAGAGAAATGTCATTAGTTTTAAGGTTTTTGATACTTGCTTTGCAAAGATATTAATAGCTTTTGTGACAGACCAAGCCAAAGCAATGCATAACTCTGCATTGTACTGAAAGGCACATAGTTTTCAACTATTTATTATCTGGAAACTGTTTAACTGTGTAGTTCCCTTAACTTGGATACCTCTAAACAAAAACCAGTGTGTTTAGAAGCTTCTGTTTAGTAAACAAAGAGCACTCATGTTTAATTTAATCTTAGTGCAAATACATCTGTTTTGTGAAGACCTCCAAGGTTCGTTAGAAAATCGTGAACAAACAGCAGTAGCCTATTGATGACCAAGTAATGCTGTGAACAGGACAGCAATAATATTTTGGAAATTATACTATATGATACCACTGGAAACCTACAACATTCTCATCTACTAAACTGATTAACTACTAAACTGAACAAGGAGAGCAATAGATCTCTGTGGGGAAACTCTTGTTGAAAGAAATCCACACAAAGTCCTGCATTTTACTAGTAGTGTAGAGGAGATGGAAAACATGTGAAACAAAGTCATCTGGTTAGAGACCCAAATTAGCCATTTGCAATGTAGGCACATACGACTATGTGTGAAGGCAAGTTAACACTCAGTACATGCAGTGACTACGCTTTTCCTAAGTTGATGGGGAAATGGCGAGGCCGAGGTACACCAAAATATTTGAGATTGGACTTGAGGTTCACTTCCATCAGAAACTTGGCTTTAAATCTACATTGAAAGCAAAAATGTAATTTTTTAAACTGAAACATATGTACATGTTTGAATGGCCATGACATAAGTCTAATAATTGCGGCACGGCAGTATCCACAGATGCTTCCCATCCAGTCTGATTGCTCTGGAACTTTTCAAAAAAGGAATGGGCTATCATTTTAGTATATAGATGAGCCAAGTTGGCAGAAGTGTATGTGCTGTATTTGCACAAAATGTGGTTCTACATGTGATTAAATCTGAGTGCAAATGCACATCTTCCTTTTATTCATAAAAAGATTTTAACATTTTGAAAAATCATGTCTTTTTTTTTCTTTAGACTGACTTCAGTTGTGTACTGTTTTGTTTTGGTGAATCACTAAAAAGTCCAAATGATGACCGATTGAATGATTTTAGTACTTGACTAAAGGTGGAGAAGTTCAAACCTCAAAGGAACTCTACGTAGGTTAGATTATAAAGTTGCAGTGTGGTAAATGACATAAAAGCCAAATCTAGAATTGCCAACAGTAAAGCGCATGTGACAGAAAAATGTAAATCTCAGCTGGAAACCTTCTTCACTCTTGCAACATACTTTAACATTCAAATATGACAACGCACAGAAAAGATGTTTTACTTGTTCGAACTTTTTGACTTTGAATAGGAGGTTTGATAAATACAAGAACTTTTAAATTTCATCTCACTGTCACTCCATGACATATTTCGTATTTCTCTTCTTTTGTTTTCTTTTTTTTCAAAACCATATACCTTTCTCTGTGTTTTCGTCTCCACAACTAAAAGAGATCGAACAACTAAAAATGGCACTGTTGAATCTTGTAGTTCAGAGTCAGAAGCGAAACAGGCAAAAACTTAAGAAGGAAAAAAAAAAAAAATCTTGGCTCCACAGGCTCTTCCAGAGCGTGAGCAGCGTAAGCTTGTCAGGAGTGAAGCGACTCATCTGCTGACTGCCTCTCTCCACCTCACTGCCACCTTGTTTAGCCTGATCCGCCAATCTTCAGCAAACTAATGCAAGATGACACTTTGTCACCAGAATCCTAAACTCTACCCACAATACAATTTGTCATCACATTCAGGGGCCCATGACATTCATGAGAGCCTCTCTGTCAGTATCAATTTCAGTCTTACTTTAAGGGGTCTGAGCCCTGGCATTCTCACTAACAGATGCTTAAATAGTATCCCTAAGGTTCATTGTCAACGTAAGCCAAAACTCCGTATTGCTCTGTCTTAGAGCTTATTTACACAACGTCTACATTGTACTGCAATTTTTTGTTTTCACTACTAAAATAAAAAGTATAATCGTAAGCAAAATAAAAATTAAATATTGATGTAATTTATAACTGAACTTTGCAACTAAAATTTTAAACAGAAACCACCACTTAATGAGATGCCTGGTTCTGTTTGGCCCTAAAGGCAAAAGTGAAAAACAGGCATAATGATGTGTATCTGGGAGATAATTTATGACCCTTAAGAAGATGGTATAAATTGAATACGGTGACATGCCCAGTTCAGATTTTGGCCTTGTAGCTTTGGTGCAAACATTTACACAACTTGTTCACTGTATAATTAAAGAAGAAAAATAGAGAGAGTTTAAGCTGAAGGTTGATGTAACCTTTTCATGTGCAAGACTTGGCAATCAGTCTTAATCTATGGGGGTGTAATGCTAAGTTAACCTACTCAGATTGCATCACATTTAATACTGCTATATCTACTGTTTGCAATTTAGCTGCACTTCAAGGCAAAGTAATGAAATGAACATGAACCTTAATTTAAAGTTGACTGGGACTCTGCATGTTGAAAGGCCAGCAGTCTGTATGAGTGTACTTTGGGCCTTGCTAAATTAACCTTGTCAACTTGGATTTGGGTAATTATATCTGGGACAAGTATGGGGACACCAACTCATTGAAATCAATATTAGTTAAAAGGTGAAGCCCAAAAAAATCCCCCTGTGTAAGTTTCCACTTTTCACTGCAAGACAAGATACGATACTTTTATTTTTAGAAAGTTCCTCAACTTATTTATATTCTTGTTGTTATATATATGTATAACAGTCAGAAAGCGGCTCTGCCAAAAGAAATACTTTGTCAGCAACTTGATTGCAGTTATATGCAAGAGTGACACCAAAGCTGGAGCAAATTAGTGAGCTCAGCCATGAGCTATACTGAAATAATAAGCACTCTATAAAAAATACCATGTGGAAAATGAACTCTTCAGGAATGACAGTTTTTCTACACATTTATTAAAATTTATTTGCATGTTTATTTCATTCAGTGTCTCTCGGATGGCCTCTCCTTTGATTCGTTCATTTGTAAACAATTGTATTTTAAAAGAATAAAAAAAGCTGAGAAAGAAGCCAAATCATTATAATTATATCTGAATAGAGCAGCTGATGGTCATTATTGTCACATTTGCCTTAAAGGGGCATTCCGCAGTTTCATATGTATCACTTCCAAAAATATAAATAAACTAAATCAAAATGAAACTGTTTACAGTATCTCAGAAGAGCTTGTTAATTTCAGTCAAATGACCAGCCAGCCAATTATAACTTGGTCATCAAAGCAGTTAGGCTTTTAAAGAACATGTCCTTGCTTGAAGATTCAAAAGTGTTTATAACTGTTACGTCTCTGATGTTTTCAGTGAAGGGGTTCTTCATCTGCAGATTTCCACCACTGGCAGATCTGGAAAAAATAAAATAAAATCTCAAGGTGACTTCACTTCACATAGTTTATAGCTGGGCCATTTTGTAGCAATAATACATCACCAGGCAACAGACCTAGAAAAGCATTGTACAGTCTGAACCCAGGGAAGGTTGGGCTATGTGGAAAAAAAAAAAAACGTTCTTTATTCAATTGAAAATAAGAAATATGCTGCAACCACTACTCCAACACCCTGTCTCCCTCTGCACATCAAAAAAAATAAAAAAAATGCTTCCTTCAAGCATAATTGCAATCATTGTTGCTAAAAGCAACCCGATTTGTATTACTTTGCTTATTGTCGTGGGTTGCACCAGTCTTTTGTGGTAAACTCCAGCACTGTCCAGTGCTGGAGTTTACCACAAAAGACTGGTTTATCGGTGGAAATGAGTGTGCTGTGTTTTGTTTGTAACAGAAATTTTAAGGCTACCACAAAATAGGACACAAATATGAACTCTACAAAACTAAAAGAAAATGGTTAGGACATTCTAGACCTGACTGCTCTCATTGCAAATGCCCACCCAACAAACTGGTTCACAATTTGTGATTCAGCCTCTGCCCCAACAATGTGTAAGAAACCCTTTCATTTTATCCTTTGTTCACTTACAGTTGTTTCCCCAAACACATCTAGGCTACATATAGAAGGGCTGAATATGAGAATGCAAATGTCTCTATCGCTGCACGTGATGAGATTTTTAGTGCTTCAGTTCCCTAGTGTTCTGTCTGTGCAGTGTTGGACTTAAGCCTGTCTATAACCATAGTCAGCAAATGCCCAGATAATGTGTAGTAGGCGGTCTCCAAGTAACACTTCCAAAATGAAACCAGTCCAAGCTCAAACCAAGGCTATGAGATTTTTTTCGAAAACAAGTAAATAATACAAGCTCGGTTTAAATTGTGAGTTTGGATCAAAGCATCGTGGATGCAAGTTGTGTACGTACGACTGATTCATGTAATATCCCCTATCTCTGGTTCCAGAATCCCGCTGACACAGCAGCTGTGAGCAATACGTTGTTCTTGGGTGTTTGTGTGTGTTTGTGTGTCTGTGCAGGTGGTAAGAGAGAGGGGGATAGGAATGCCTGTGAGCTGAATAACAAATCTAGCATACTGCACACCTGAGGAGCTGTCATGGTCATAATCATCCGTTTATAATGCATGGCAAAAGGAGGACAGGACTTCAAGGGAGGAAATGAGGACATAGTTGGTTTCAAGCTCTGTCTGTATTATATCCTTTTCTTCCTAAGCCTTCCATTGCCGCATACAGAATTGGGAAGGCAAATTCTTTCTATTTAATTTTTCCTCTCTATTTAAATTCTCTTTATTACTGCTTTGCTTTTTCAAACCCAGATGTCGCATGCAGAAAACTGGATGCTGCGTTTCTGCCTCTGAACCCTTCAGCCTGTCTCCTTTTTCACACTCCGTCTGGCCCAGCAGGTTTGCGTCCGGACACCTCCGCTAGAGTGCCCAAGGTGACACATGGCTACTCCAGGCTCAGAAGATCTCCTGCATCCCTGGACCTGTGTCAACTGGAAGTGGATCCCGTCTTTTTTTTTTTTATTTTATTTTATTTTATTTTTTTTACGATCTCACTTGAGCCCCTGTGTAATGGGTACAAACACTCTCTTGTACCTCCTTCACAGCCTGTATGTTGTTTCAGTGTGGCACTAATCTACAGTTCTGCTGTGAGGGCCGCAGCAGCAGCAGATTGACTGACTCCCAGCTCACTGACATAATCATTCATTGCTTGTACTGGGAGTTCTGTGTGTGCGTGCGCGCGGGCATGCGAATGTGGGTGTGTGTGCGTGTGTATGTGTGTATAGCCGGAACAGTGCCTGTTAGTCAGCCTGGCTGATATTTTTCTGCAGGATCAGCAGAGACATGGCCAAGCTAGCATCATTGGGAAATAAATCAATGAAGCCCAATTAGACACCATGGAATGTGGGAGAGGACCTGTGTTGCTGAAAAATATTACATGTTATACAAAATATTACTATTTTAATATTTTAGATGTAAATACTTAAAGGGCATGCATGCTAACATTAACTGCTTTTCGTTTCCTTTGGTGTGCAGGTTTGTAGCTCACAATAGTTCTAATTACTTCCATGAATAAAATGAAAATATGTACAAATAAAGTGTAAAAGAACAAAATTGAGGAAACCAAAAACTGAAAACAAAAAAATAGCTATGACAAAGCTTCAAATCAAATATAAGTTCATGACGTGAGGATTTAAGGTTGTTTATCCAGTGAGGAGAAATCCCATCAACTGTTTGAACCACATTGTCTATTATGTTCTAGTCAGCCATGCAGTGATTATGCAAGTCTCCATCTTTTCCATGTAAGCAATCCGTGTTTTGTTCAATTGTGCTTATGTCACTGTCACAATGTTATTTTGAGGACTTAGTCTTTTATGCTTCTCAAAATAAAAAAAATAAAATAAAAAATCTCCAGACAAAAGCAAAGTATTTCTATTGACATAAGACATATAAAGTTCACCTGATATACTTTTTGCTCACAAGCAATGATTTCAGTTCCATTGTTAGTCTGGATGTTCTTTTCTTTTTTTGTTCACAAGTGGCAACATTCAACATTCAAGTGGCAACATTCAAC
>NW_006800043.1:474003-488949 GCF_000485575.1 Poecilia formosa
ATTTTATAATGGGAAAAATATCTGTCCTGTTAATAGTCCATTCTCTTTGTGAATCCATGTGTCATGTCATTATCCAAGCTACTCATGACTTGTTATATTACTTGTCTACTAAATTTAATTAAATATAAATTGATCGTAAGGCTCTAAGATATGACTTAAATTGCTTTTTAAGGGTGCGCCGTGTATCTTTACTTATTAGATATGCAGTCATATTCAATAAATAACACTATTATCGAGAATTTCATTTAATTCAGAAACTCAATTCCACTAGGTCAAACATATAAAAAAATACATTTCAGAATGATGTTTTCAAGCATTTATTTCCTCTTAATTATGGCAGTTTTCCAATCAGCTAATGAAAACAATGTTTTTGATTAGAATAATACATCAGAACAATTAAGACAAACAAAAAGTATTTTGGGTACCTACTTGAAGGTTGTCATTTTAAAAAGATACTTTTAATCTGACAAATGAGCCTCATTGGAATACATATGTTGATTTATTGAATATGAGTGTCCAAAAATCATGCTGTATGTTTAATATATCCCAAATTTAGCTTACAAAAAAGAAGCATAGAAAAGAAATCTTGAACTGAGTCACACTAACCAATCATTCCTCTGCTCTGACTGAGAAAACCGTTTTGGCAGTATATTTCTCATGAAATAGCATTGTCTGTGAAGGCCTCAGCATCAAACTCACCCATGTCCATTTCCTATGTTGGTCAGGAGAGCAGTCACATGTCTGTATTGAGGGCAGGAATAAAAGCAATATGTCTCATGATCACCTCCTGAGTGAGCCAAATGAAGCTCTCTTTGCTCTGAGCAACCTGCCACTAACATCTGTTGCTTTGGCCACAAATGTCACTTTTTTACATCACCATTTTCTTGTTGCTTTGAACTCTTGCCTTTCAGTCCATGAAAACTAAAGAGCAATGAGTGTTACTTTCAAATAATATATTTTTTTAATCATTTCATTCATTTGTACTCAAAAGTTTATGATCTTAGTTTATAGCACATAAAAGCAACAGCAGAGGCCAGACAGGAGCAAGGGCAATGCATGGTGTCTGGTATTCATGAGTTTCCTTTTTTTATCCTTTTTTAGACTCATATGAAAATAATAGTATTTTTTTTTCTAAGTTAATAAAAGAAAAAAAAAACATAATATTTTGTGTAGATAGCTTAACATACCAGATAATAATCTCTTTCACACTAGGATGTAATATATAAGTCATACTGTACTGATAGGAGTGTGGGAAAAAGTATTATTAATTTCCAGAATTTACAAGCGTCTATTTTACGTCTCATTAAAAGCCTGCATTGCATGTCTAATCAATAATACTATCAATTGTAAAATTCATAATGACCCTCATTTAGCTTATGTCACAGCTAAAATCTGCATTCTTACTATCAGCATTTTTTTTAGACTTTTTGCATGTGCTTTCTTTCACATTATAAAGGATCCTAATCTTCCATGTGTCATTTGCTCCTGGATAATTGTACAGTCATGGTTTTCTTACCATGCTTTTCATCATGAGCTTAATCATTTTCATGAGCAGACTGTACCTCTTTAAACAGTCTGGCATACTTGGAGACCTGGTGAACCTTTTGCCACCCTCTTAAGCCCACAGCAATTACTGACACATTCTCGTAATCAGGCTATTTCGCCAATGACATTAAAACAATGTGGCAAATGTGAAAACTAAATTTTCTCAACTGAAAACAATAAGATAATGAGAAAAAAAACAAAAAACTAATATGCTAAGGTAACCTCCAATCTCCTCGCTCTTGTCATTACAAACTATGCTGCATTCCCTGACTGCTTGCAAAATTAAACCTTTTATATGAATGACTGATGTTATTAAAAAATGACTTTAAGTTTTATACCAGCAGCAAAATCAGCCCACATAGAGACGCTTCCAAGCTCTCAGCTACAGGGAGCTGTTTGGTCTTTCAGCTCTAAAATCTGACAAACTGCTCTATCAAAAATCATAGTTCTTCTCTTTTTTCCTGTAAATTACTAATGATAAGGTGAAAATGTTGATGACTCCAATTGAGGTGCTCAAATTTCAAAGAGCCTCAAATACTGTACTCTAGGGATGCATCGCAATAAAATCTGGGGTGTTTGGAGTGATCTGTGCTGTAAAATATTTTCCCAGCAGGAAAAACAGTGTGATGTATCACTTTGAAACTAATGACCTCTCACCATGAGGTTGTCACTAAGGTGCTGTTTTGCTATGCACACTCATATGCATGTACTTGCATATTGTTATGTTTGATACAAGCGAATGCTTACACAAAGCACATCACTGATGGCAAAATTGTCATTCCAAAATTGTCATTCTGAATAATTAAACAATACATTTTCACGTCAAGGCTGCACAGCCTAATGTTTTGGATTCACTTAAAAGACTAATCTGTACAGAATAACACCATCCTTTTAAAGGGACTTTATCTGAGAAATATTTATTTTAGATGTAAAAACAATATAGTAATAATACACTTAGTATTTACAATATTTTTAATAAAATATTGACATCTCCATGTTGCTTACGCTGCAGTGCATTCTGGGAAAATGACATATGCTTGGTCTGATTGCTCAAAATCAGTCCAGACAAAACAGAGATGAGTTATGTTAAGCCTTTTTTTCTATTTGAACCGCAGCGAGTTGAAATTGATGGGAATGTAGGAATCACAAGAGGTAATGAAGCTGAGGACCAAACGGAGGAAGATGAAAGAGTTGGCTGAAGAAACTGGTGTTTGTGCTGCTGCTGCTACCTTCAGCTTCATAAGTAAAACAATGAATGGTACTTATCTCTGGTTGGACGGTGTGATCCAGTATAGTAGTTCTGCAAGTAGCTCTATGTCCAGTCCAGTTACACCTGTTTAGAGTCTGATCTTCAGTCCGGTGTTGAGTCACATTTCACATTCCATACCGGCAGCAGCAGCAATAGCTCCGTTATCATTTAAAAGAGCTTCCAGCACTGCCTGTCTAATGTCCCTCCTAGCATCTTTCACCTACTAGCCGCTGGCGGTGGGTTTTAGGCGATTTGTAGATAAAAACTGTCTGCACGGCATTTGGTTTTAGCTTTCGAAGGTAACGATCACCTTTTAGAGCCTTTATCAGCTCTGACAAATGACTCAAAGTCTTCTGGAGAGAAATGTTGACGGCACAAATGTCTGTCCTTTGGAAATTGTGTTTGACTCACTCCTGCTCTCTTCTATATTTTCATGTGGAAAATGATCCAGACTCACCTCACTTTTTTTTTTTACAGCAAACAATGATGCAGTGTGGCATTGTCTAAATTTACACCAGTCAAATGCAATATAAACAACTCAAGTAAAGTTAATCTCCCTGCATTTACTCTGTATATTCCAGTGAAGAACAGACCCAACTGCATCATCACCTATTTGTGCATCTATTGTGCAGGTGAAAAAATGGTGACTTTCATTGATGAAAAATGTAACAAAAGATATAGATTTTTTGAAGAAATTATGGGTTTTCACATATCACCTTTTTTTTTAATTAACAGTAAAATTACAATATATTTAGGCTAACATT
This sequence comes from Poecilia formosa, assembly GCF_000485575.1. NCBI lineage: Eukaryota > Metazoa > Chordata > Actinopteri > Cyprinodontiformes > Poeciliidae > Poecilia > Poecilia formosa. The sequence goes on from NW_006800043.1 coordinate 477,562, forward strand.
TTCAACTAATCATGGATTCCTTTAAAACCAAGCCCTCTAACTTTACATAGTAGCCTCAGATGGCTAAAAACATGCATCGTAAAAACATTACAAAATATGACAAGAAACCACCCACAAAATATAAATGGATACATTGAACAGCACAAGAGAAACACACTATAAATGTTGTCCAAGTTATATTCTATAGGTCGCAAACTGATTCTATGGTGAGCATAGTTTTACAGGAAATTTCACAGAAAGTATGTGCTTTAAAAGAAGGGACTTATTGTGAAAGTATAAAATTAACATTATCCTGCATTTGCAAATCTACCATAGGTAACAGGGGTTGCGATCTCTTCTATTTCTTACGTCAGCAACTTTGCATAGCCAGTTAGTTTTGAGTTTCTTGTCTGACGACCTGTGAACTCCCCCGAGAGAGAGTTAACCAGACACTGAAACTGGACTTTAGCAGCTTTCTGGCAAAGTTAAGACACAGCTGAGCGCATCTCTCTGCTAGAGTGCACAATCCAAGAGTGCAGAGAGCCTCTGGGCACTCTGAGCAGCTCTGGCCAAGTATGATTTTATAAGCCTCTGACTGTGGTGCTTTCCAACCTTTTAGCCTAGTCTGCTCATGAAGAACTTGTGCCAGATGGAGAAAGCATTCTCCAGTCACAGGACGCATGTGGATGTGAGGATGAAGACCGTTTCTTCATCCTCACACTGCTAAAATTTATTCTCAAATCTGCATCCAAACAAATAATGTGTGGTCTACATTTTATTGACAGAGCAACAATTATTCAGTTTGTTATACAATTTGAACATGAAAAATAGTTATTTCCATTTAGATTAGTTTCATTTTTGGTGGTGTAAAGAGGTTTAATCCATGTATGAACTGGTGGAGCGTGCATGGTAGAAGAACCCTTGATGTTCTCGCCAGAATTATCACAGCTGGAACTTATTAACAAGATTTTCCATTCAAGGAGTCACCATTAATCATTGCAATGAAGATCATGGGACTTAGTACATTTCCATCTGCTAATTCACATGCAAAGTATTTCCAGTCAGAGAAAGGTTCCCGGTAGAAATCTAAATTGGAAATACTTCCTGGTGGGCAAAATGACATGGCTCCGTGCAGCCTTCTGATTGTCCAGGGCATTACCATGGTCCCTATTTAAAAATTAGTTAGATCTAAAACATTTAACTCAACATCTACTTTTTTTTTCTGAAAAGCTGTTTCTTTTTTTTTTTTTTTCTTTTTTTTCTTTAACTTTCTGACAAATTGATTCAGACTGAGCATGTACGGTTTTAGGTCAGTTAAGATTACCAAAGGAAAAATAAGTAGCCGTGAAAGAGAACGCTTCTCGGAAAGAGTTTTCAGGGAGAGCTACCAACAAGGGATTAGAACAGATACAACGGCGGAGACAACTGTCTGTTTTCACACAAGCATCTCTACAAATCAATAACCACACTTTTATTGGGGCAATAATTAAATATATTTTCTTCTCTTCTTGAGTTGCTTGGGAGTTCAACACAATTTCCTTTAATCAGGCAATCAATCACTATTAGATCTGTGAGCCACACCAGTGCACAGCAGGCAGATGTGGCCCCCAGCAAAAGCTACAGTCTACAAATTGGGGCAGACACACACATGTTAAAGCCCCGTGACTTAGTAGACGTTGCCAGAGCTGCTTGCGAAGCAGCATTTTGCCTTCATTTGTCGACAAAGGGTCGGCACCAAGCTGTTTTACTGACATGTCTTTTCACAAGAAATTACAGAGAAACACTCAGCAGAAATGTTTTCTCTTTTCAGTTTTTATTTTTTTTTACTTTTTTTTTTTTTTTTCCATTCACCAACATTGTTTGTCACTTCATTTTTTGAACAATACAATCACAAATTCCCAGAGATTTCTAGCAAGAATCCAACTTTTCCTCCTCTACATGGCATGGACTGTATTTGGTGTGTGTAAGACGGCATGAGGTAACCTTTTAAATTCTTATAAAAGATGAAAGGTAATAAGGAAACAAACCATGGATTTACCCATACCTGCTCCCTCATACACATCGCAACTCTGTTTGGCCTCCTTGTTTAGATGGCGCAGAAGGCAGAATGAGCCGATTTGGCTTGAGAGAAGAATAATCAGAGCAACACAGTGGTCCTCTGAGATCTTTTATTGAATGCATAACAATGAAGCTTGATTGAAATTGATAAAGGCTTTGAAGACTGGGTTACTCCTTTCCACGCACTAATTTGTTCCAAAGCGACCTTTGACTTGGACGGGATTGTCTGTGACAAGGTAATTAGCCAGCTTTCGAAGAGGGTCAAAATTTTTGTAGTTAAATAAAAAGAAAAACATATTCTTCTTATTTTTGAGAGCCATTTCAAAACACAGCATCTAGGTCTCAATAGACTCAAAAAAAAAAAGAAGACTCATGCAGGAATTTCACTGCATATTGTCTAGCTTTGAAAAGAAATGACTGAGCACTACTTTGGGGAAGTGTGTGGGAGCCAAGGGTGTTCTATGTCATATTCCTGTATCAACACGAAGTCAGCAGATGTGAAAGTGCTGCTGACCTCGTCCATTTTTCTTCCAGTGCCATCAAGGCCACCGTGCCGCAGCGCTTCACACCACATCCAATTGTGCAGACTAAAAGGTTTGCAATCGAGGGCTCCCGTGCAGGCCACAAGCTTTCGGACACCTGTGCTTATGAGAGTCAAGTGCAGTGTCAGCATGCCAACCGGCATGCATCATGCGGTGGCCTCACACATGCCTACAGAACAACATTATCTGTCTGTGCACAGACAGCCCAGAGAATATATTATCATCAGTCTGCATAGCGACCTTGATGGTAAATTCCCCTCTGATTGCACAATGCCAAATTAAGGTACATGCTGCATGCAAGGTTGTACAGGGGTCTCTGATTGGTGTTATGAATCATGCAGCATGATATTGTTTGACTGAATGCACCCAGTCCAAATTGGATTCCCACAAACGCCTCCACCCCACCCCGCCTAGACAAGTACTGATGAAAGATAACCGCCTCTGCATTAATCAAAGAGATGGAGCATTTTGATCCCACTCTCAATTAGATTAGATTATATTAATTTAACAATTTGTACAAAATGCTATATCAATTATCATCAGGTCAGTCATCTTGATCTCTTGCCCAAATCTGTGTCAGCAAACAAAAGAGGTGTACACTGAATATGACTGCCTTAGGATAGAGAAAAAAAAAGAAAAAAAGGAGGATTTTGTCAAGTTTCAATATGCAATGGAAACAACATCAGCCTGAGAACTATGTCTTGATTTAAGCCATTTGTTTTTTTCTTTCTTTTTCCATTTGCATTCATTTCCATATAAAAATTTAGTTACACTAAAATATAAAATGAGGGACAAGTTTCTACTCGAATGGGAAATTAGTCACTCCTTTGCATGCATGCAGTGGCAGCCTGAGCCTTAAGCATACTTTGTATTTAGGGGCACTATCTTGGGTAGTAGACCTAATTTCAACATTACACGCAGGCCCAGTTTAGAGATTAGTCAATCTCAGACCTATAGAATTCACTTGATTTTAGACCACATGTAGACACAGCAGTTTAATCATTATAAATTAGATCAATATCAATTTAACAATTAATTCCATAAAGAAGACAAAAAAAAAAAATCTGTAAATGATGCACCGAAATCTTAAATTTAAAGACAACTTAATTTGATTCAGAATAAATCAACAAATATCAACTTTTTTGTTGAAATTCTGGATTTGTATTCTCTTAAAACATAAGAGAATACTGGCAAATAAGAAGACATATCTAGATTTTTGATGCTTTCTGGACACCATGTTCTGTTTGTTTTCATTTAAGTAAATAACTGCTCGGCATTAATCTGAGTTTAATTTACTGTTAAAAAAAAAGTCAGTAATTATTTCGCAAAGACACTAAAACCTTGGCAAGAATGCATAACTTGCCCTGGACTTGTACATTATTTGCACACGCACAGCCGTGTAGCTCATCTGATTACCCAACAATGTTGTGGTAAGTCAGAGATTCTGAATTTGAGCTCAGCACATTAAGCCTGTTTCTTTTATGCTTACATTTTCAATGAAAAATGTTCACCTTGCAGTAGATATACCAAGAAAGACCTTCACAGTCTGGAAGTTATGTTACCAGAGTGATAACCTAAAACACATTTAAAGATAAGTGCAGCTTGCATTGTTAAGAGATCAGAGTTTCCCATGGTTGCTTGTGAATTCAAAATTAAACTTGGTTCCCCTTCCATAACTCTACTTAGGCTGTTAAGTGCAAAGTGTAAAATACAAAAATGCTAATAAATACAAGGTCTTGCATGGAAAATATAAAAGGGGTTAGTAGCACTGTGGTGCCTGGCAGAATTAACTGGAAGTGGGGCCCCCCAAATGAATTTCTGCTTAGGGGTCCCATAAAATCTTGGGCTGGCTCAGTGAGTATACATGCGGATGGTTACTGCAAATTTAAGAGGGATGCCTTACAGTATGCTTGGGGTTGTAAGAGGGCTTCAGGCGCGGAAAGTTTGATTAGTTGCAGGAGTGGGGCAGCACTGCTCTCATCACACTTGCTTGCACCTCAAAATGCCAATAACTGAAAACAATGGATTTACCCAGGAGGCGAGGCGAACATGAGCTTTTGGTTGTGTGTTTGTCTTATTTGCGTAACAGAATTATTTTTGTGTCACAGATGCAATTTATCCCATAGAGTCATCTCACAATGGGTAAGTGTCAGAAGTAGAGGCCTGGTAATTTAACCTTCATTAAGCTGTATCACATTAAGAGACAATATTAGGGAACTATTCATTAAATATTTTAGCTAAACATGACAAAGGAGGGTTTACTTACAAATTCTGAGCTTAAGTGAACAGAAATTAATACAATGCAAATTTGAAAACTCCAGTGATTGATTTGTTCCTTAAACAGACAGCTTGCCAGGCAGAACACTGTGCCTGTAGTAGGACACAGACAAAAAAGGAGGGTTAGCATGCAAAAGATTAAGCTCCAAATCATTGATAATTAATAATCTTTGAGATCAAACATGCGGTAAACAGCAATTACCTAAGGGAGGTTGTGATCAGAATCGTATACTTGATGATCAATAGGGTCTGGGCTGCTCTTTATGCGGGCTGGCAGACAACTGACTGAATCCTGAATTACTGATGCTTGTGACATTCAAAACACATTTTTCCTCAGAGGAGCCTGGAGCTGATGGACGGAATCTTAATGAAAAACAATATAGGCTAAAATGTAGCACAATTGGAAGCAATAATTTCAAAATGATGTGTTTAACATGTGGATATATCCAAATACAGGAGAGAGAGAGAGAGAGAGAGAGAGAGAGAGAGAGAGAGAGAAAACAAATCACATATAAGCATTGTAAAGAGATTTGGGCTTTTTTGTTTGTTTTGCTCTTTTCTTTGTAACTCTGCATGAGCCTGGCACTCTTATTAAAAAATAATGCATGTTAGGGAAGCTAAATAAAATATGCAAAAAGAGGCCAGCCATCAGACTGACACTAAAATAAAGACGGGCATGTTGATTACGTGATGTTCTGTGCGAGTCAGCTGCAGACATTTAATTTCTACCTCAAAGATGGCATCATACTTGATTTCAATTGATGGAATAGGGGCGCTAAATTCTTAGCAGCAGGTTTGCTCTGACCCTTTATTTTGACTTATTTACCAAAGAATGCCCAAAGCTCAGGAAAAAAAAAGTAAATAAAACAACAGAAACAAAACAAAAAAAAATTGTTGAGAAGACTCCCCTCTCAATCTATCACATACAATTCGCCTCTCCATAGAAATTGGCCGTGTCACCAGCAGGGAGAGACAGTGAGATGGACGTCTTAAAAGCCTAGTGGCCGGGACTCGTTTTGTTTTTGTGTCGGTCGAACTGGATGGGAGGGAGGGATCAGCAGCAGCTTCAGTACCAGGCAGTGCTCTGCCTCAGTACGGACCGGGTAGACAGATAGAGGAGGAGGCTCCTACATGCTGCCGACACCGTTTCTCCTGCTGCCTTTCTTTCACAGGGAGCGTTTCCGAGGCCACTCTTGAACCAAAAGGATATTCTTTTATTTTTTATTTATTTTTATTTATCCGCATCTTTTCTTTTTTTTTTTCTTTCCAATATTTCCCCACGGATTCCGAAGCGGGGAAATAAAAGGAGTGACGGGCGTACAAATGTTCTCGTTACACGAGGGTAGCGGGCTGCTTCTGCTCTTGCTCTTAGCAGGACTGCAGGTAATGTGATTGCAGAGTGGTTTTCGAGCGGAGTTATACACCGGACAGTTTAGTCGCTTTTATTTCCCCCTCTGTACCTTTCCATTGCTGCTTCTTGAATTATACGAACCGGGACGGGTTTGTAGCTCCTCGGAAGCCACTTTATATTGCGTGTAGTTAGAAAGCACCGCGGGGTCGGGTACCGAAATTGACAATAAAGTCGCCGGAGTCTAGCTTGGGCGGCAATTACTCGCTAGCGGCTCCGGCTTTATTGATTGCTCGCAAGAAGCCGAAACGAGGAGTACGTTTGAATTAATTATTTCTGCTAAACGACTTAAAATTTACAGCCTAATTTCGGAGTTTCTCTGGTTGAATCTTGCCTTGGAAGTTGATGACACAGACCCACGATAACCTAGATATTCTATTGTTCGATTATGTTTGGTTTAGATTTTATTTCTGCTTAGTTTGATACATTGTGAGCACGCTCTTCCTCTGGTGTGGAAGTCCTTATCATTAACAATGTAAAACTGAACAATTCAGCGGATGTACAACCTGGCAACTTAATGACCCCACAGTATGATTTGTGAAAATGACTGATTTTCGACTCCAATTGGGTTAAGCATTCATGTACCTTGAATAAAACGAGAACAGCTTAGTTAATTTCTGCCATCCTTGTAACCTAAATTGCCTTCTCTCAAAGGTCTGACTATTGTATTAACATTTAGATCCAGAAATATGCAACCTGCTGCCATGGCTGTTGGATAGGGAGCCAGGCTCTGCTCCCCCTCCCTTTCTTTAGGCTTTTTCCCCCCTATTTAAATTCCTCTGATTAAGAATGGCAAGTGGCACAATGCCCCTTTAAAAAAAATCTTCCAAAGCTCTTTTCATTTCACATTCTTTTGAAAGTACATTTCAAAACGAGAGGAATATGGCAAGACCTTTGTGTCAACTAGCTGGAATTAATGCTGACTATGGATGCACTGATCTTTAGGCCACAGATCGGAATTGGCACATTTTCCCCTGATGACGCGAATGAATCAAATGAGTAGCAACATAAAGCCCATTGCTCTCTAGTGTATTTAATTTGTCCGAATAAATCTATTTTTTGTTGTTGAAATCTTTGCATTGCAGTTTTGGTGAAATTTTACTTTGAGTATTAGAAGAACATCCACACTGGTTTTCCAATGTATTCATTTTTACACAGCTAATGTGCTTTCCAATTGGTGAGAGTAGACCAAATTTTCCTTTTATTGTCATTTATTGGCTAATCAAATTCTGAACAATTTTGGCTTTCTTTTCCTTATGTTACATGCATCAAAATTAAGAACTCCCAGTATTTTGGCCAGTCAACATTTCAAACCAACTTCATTCATTATGTTTTGAAGTTTTATAACAGTCAGAAAAGGTTTGTGGTATTTGCTTTTATGCATAAATGTGTCCTTCATTTTCTGTTGGATTTGATACTGCTAACTCCAATTAAAAACCTGCAACCACTTTTACCATTTTTCACATGTTCTGTTTGCTGGAGGAAAAAAAAAAAAAAAAACATAAGGATCCACAGTTTGATTCAAAAATAAAATCGTAAAAGGGTAACAGCCGAAAAAAAACCCTGATCATTCCTTCTCTAATGTTGAAGTTACGTAAACATCAAAGCATGTTCCTCAGTCATGCTCTGTTAGCTTGCGCTGAATTTTTGCTTCACAAAATATCTACTTTGACTATTTCTGTGCTTTAATTTCCAGCTGCAGTTCTAAATATTTTGTAAAAACGATGTGAAGACAAAGTAAAAAAAAAACAAAAAAAAAACGGAAAACACAAAGGAGTATATTGATCAGTCATTATCTGGTAGTTTCTTTGAAATGAAAAATACTGTGATTTTCTTGTGCTTGCTCAGACATTCGCACATAGATGTTTATTCCCCCACTCTGTGTATTGCTGCTGTTTGCTTTTATTCCTCCGTTCCTGTACTTCAAAGCAAAGAGTGTTTGTCCAGAGGTAGTGTGTTGATCACAGGGGCTGACGGACCACTACCCTGTTCCTGGGCCCCTGCACTATGGGACAAATGGGGCTTGTTCTTGCCTAGCCATGCTCTTTGGCTAATGCTTAACCCTTTTGGCCTCATTATCCTAATTGCGGCCCCCACTATAAAAACAACAGATGCTTTTGTACAAGCATGAGAAGTTCAGAATGTGACTAGGAGGGTTTTTTTTTTCCAGAGAGAGTGCATTTTTTGTTGTTGTTGTTGTTGTTCGTAAAGGTTGATTTACGACTCATTTTTGCACCCACTTTACCCCTCTCTCTTTTCCCACATTGCAGATTGCAGCAGAGGCCAGGGGTGCCCCACCATGCAGTCCGGGCTTCTCTGAAGATCTGTACACGGTTGTGGTGCCAGATATCACAGAGAAAGGATGGCCTCTTTTCAACGGTGAGTGGTGAAATATTCCTAGTTTTGTTTCACGCTGGATGCCTATTGCGTCTGCGCTTGAGCATGTATTTGTCTTGGCATACGTGTCAACAGTCCCTGCCTCTATGTGTTACATTTCAGGGGGAGGATCTGAACAAGGCTGACATATTTAAACAATTAGCCTCAGTGTAGTTGTGTGGTACTGCAAGTCATGTTGTTTGCCTTGTAAAGCAGCTCGATTGGGGCTCAGCTTCACAACACGCCGGCCCTTTTTGCTTGCTTCCCTTTGCTTCACAGCGGGGTGAAACATATGTAGACTGTTAAGTGTTTGGCTAAACTTTATGGTTGCTCCCCATTTTATTTTATTTTATTTTATTTATTTATTTATTTATTTATTTTTTCCACCATTGTGAGCATTGTGGTATTAACCTCTGGCTTTGATTAAAAGGAGAAAACTTTCCTGATTGCTTTGGGGAGATGTATCTTTTTCCAAAGGATGAAAATAAACAATTTCTGTGATTTTAATTGAGCAAATACTCTAGTTAAGCTTTTCATAGCTTGTGTTGGCACATTGGTTTAATTTTATCAACATATGCAATTGCTTAGCAACTTTCCTGTCCTAATGAAACATAGTTATTTTTTTGCTGATTTTAAATGTCAAGCATCACTTTCTGTTCACTTTTTCCAAATGTTGACACTGTTTTGCCTTAAGGGTCTGTTTGAATCATTTGGTGCCCAATTGCATTTTACACTGCTAAGCCTAACAGTAAAATTGTGCTCAGGATGTATGTTGCAATAAAACTGTTAGCTAAACAGCAAAATTATCTCTTTTTTTTCTGCTCTTATAAGCATTTGGATAAATGAAATGCAACAAAGCAGATATGACCTCCTTCTTCTTGGTCTAATATTTGCCATATAGGGATGCAGCTGGGTAAAATGGCATGCAGGTCTCTGGACGGTAATAAAAACTAGAATATATCACCCGTGTGCTATTAGAGTGGTTAGGGCCTTGAGGTCATTTGGACCAGAAAGCATTCCCGCTTGCATTGGATTTCACAGTGTGAGCCTAAAACTTACATGCTGCCGTCATTGCGAGTCAGAGAGGTGGGGGGTGGATGTGACACAGACTAGAGAATAAAGGAGAGAGAGGATAGATTGTGGTTTGAATGGGTGGATACTGCTTTCACTGAGCTCTACCTAGTGCCTAAGTTTGTGTTTGATCCTTCAGGTGATGGATTTCCCTGTGTTGGCTCGTGGATGAGCCGTGACCAGAGGTAATCAGGTTCTCTTTTGTTTACCAACCCTTCGCTCGTTTTCTCTCCCTGCCCTTCCCCCAGCGAGTTGTTGCTGTGAGGAGATTTCCTTGACAGTGAGGGGCACTCCTGTGTCTTTGTAATGCAGCAGGGCAAAGCAGCGTGGGCTGATGTTAATGAAACTCCATTCTCTAATGAGGATCTCCTGTAGCATGTTTTGAAAGACAAAAGCCCCCACAGCGTGCAGAGTATTCTTAAAGTTTCCCCACTTTGATTCCACCACGCTGTTTTCTGGTATTGTTCTTGACGATTTGCTGGAGGCTTTCTTAAAATTATTATTATTATTTTTTTAAACACAGCTTCTTTAGCAACACACAGCCGTTTATGGTCAGTTTTTCATTAGCTTTGCCATCTCTTAAATAGTAAATGATGAGTCAACTACAGAATAAAAGACGTCTTCAAGTCTAAATATATCCTGAGTAAAACATTGAGCTTTTATCACGCTATAAATAACACTCCCAGCTAATTTCAGCATGCATACATGTCTTCTTGAGTTATTGATGAGAAGTCATCAATTGCCTGCTGGTTCAGTTGGCTTCTTTTGAAATAGGATCCGCCCGCGCAGCTGTGTAATACTATCACAAGGTTGTGTAAGATGTCAGAAACATGATTCCTGGCTCATATTATCATATTGCATTTCATCCCAAGTATATGGTAGATGTGGTAGTGGTAAAATGTTAGAAATCTTCCCTACATCTAATTGTAGCCACTCTTTCCCCAGCTGATTAAGGGAATACACATCCTGTGGCCTGCAAGGCCTGGAAATTGTTGCAGTTAGCATGTAAACAGAAGACATTGTATGTGCTAAATTGAAGACATCCTGTAGATTAGATAATGGTAATTGTGGGCAGCCAGTTAGTGGAAGTAATCAAATTATGGTGGTTGGAAACTAAATTTTTACTTTTGGTTGGGCACATGGTGGCCTTCCTGGTTTTTATTTAGTAGTTTAAAAGTTTTTAGACCAAGAAAAACCCAAATAGAGCAGCTATTCTGCCTTAAAAAACAATTTCTACCACTGAATAGTGAATTAAAATTTACTTTGCCAATCCATAGTAAGAAGAATCACCTTTGTTTTTCTTTTTATTAAAAAAAAGAAAAAGAAAAAAAAACGTTTTTATTTGACCACTTTCCTAAAGAGTGACGAGATCTCACCAAACATCAGTATTTTGTAGTTGCATGAAAAGAAGCTAAACTGTTCACACATAATCACATTTTCTTTTATCGAGTTCAGCTGTTTGATGAAAGTGACTTGTTTTACTAGATTTCATTTAATTTAAGGTATGCTGTAGCTGCGGGTGGTTTGCCCCTGGGTGTCTAATGAAATTCTTGGTGGCTTTAGAGAGCTGACACACAATGTGCCTCTTTTTTTTTTTTTTTTTTTTTTTTTTTTCTTGAAAGGGGATCAATGAATCCAGGGTCTTTGTTTGCTCAGATCAATATGTTGTAATGAAGG
>NW_006800043.1:489861-613812 GCF_000485575.1 Poecilia formosa
AGGTGTTTTTGTAGCAGATTTGAGGAAAAACATGTCTTGCTTTCAATACCTTGTTTTGGAATTGCACTGGTGAACCAGAGTTAAATCATTTAAATTCAAACTGACCTTTGTAATGTTCACATTCCCTTTTAGAGGATATCCTTGGCTCACTGGTGCTACACATGAAACAGATTTACGGGGGATGTGAGTCACAGTGAGACTCACGCAGCTGCTGCATGTCTCACATATTTCCTTTGTCACCGTGGGACATTTTGAGCAACCCCTGTGGTCATTCTTATTTTCTTTGTTTTATTGTACTTCATACTAACGCTCTTATTGTTTTTCTAGGCAACACTTTGAGCAAAAGTTTGTTTCTAAGAGCAGCCCAGCATCCTCATTCTTCTTCCCCCTGCCCTTTTTTTTTTTTTTTTTTTTTTTTCTTGAAAGGGGATCAATGAATCCAGGGTCTTTGTTTGCTCAGATCAATATGTTGTAATGAAGGCTGTGAACCAATTCCCAGCTAAGACATCACTGCATGGTGGAGTAAAATTTGTTTTATATTTTACTGTAACCAGATTACATAAATTAGATTTTTATCTCAGTCACTCAGCCTTTTTGCTTTCCTTTGGAACATAGTGGCCTGGATAAATGGCACATATTGTGATGACAAATTGAATCTTGGCACTTCACAAACTCTGAAAGTAACCTTGCATGCGTCGCCTACAGCATCCCAAGGAAGCAGAGATGCTTCACAGGTTAAAATTTCCTTTTTCTTTTTTTTCTTTTTTTTTTTGGTCATTGCCATTGCTTTCCCATAATGCAAGCATGTTTGCATAATAAATGCATTGATCTTTGGCTAGAGTGTGTATCCTTTGTAAACCCATTCAGGAGCTTAACCTGTGTACTGTAATTATCTGACATTTGGCAGCCTGTTCCTTGGTCTAGCAATTATCACGTCATATTTGGAGGCAGGAAAGTGTTGGTAGAATGCCAAAGTGTCAATAATAAAGTATTTTGTGGTGGGCAGATATTAACATTTCAGCTTGTCATCACTTCTGCTCATATCACTCTTATTACCGCCAGGCTGTGGCCTTTGCCTTTGGTGCCTGACCATATGCCACTGACATTGCACAGTAGTTGAGGTGTTCCTCTCTTGTGTGTTGCGCATTTGTCCTTGACATATAATTAGCTCTGTTCAGAAAGCTCAAGAGATGCTGCAGATAAATATTTTGGTAACAGATTTTCTGCAGCTGTTTACCTCTGTTAACTCTAGGTTTAGCTAAAAAAAAATTAAAAATAAAATAAATAAAAGTTTTATTTAGTTATTTTATTGTGTTTAGAGTTCTCATGGATTAAAATTACAGAATGTGTGTGGTCAAAATGATTTCACTCTTGTATATTCTTGACAGTTGCTAAGTGGATGTGACTTCGGCTGATGAAGTGAAAGATGGATATAAAAGTGTTCTTTTGAGGTTGGCAGCATTGGTCTTTTGAAAAATTTCCTTTTGAAAAACGGACGCAGTTGTTGATCACATAAAGATTAGAAGGCTCCTTTTCTGGCTTGTTGACGGTGCAGCAGAGCACAGCAGTTGATCAGTCTTGTTCTTTGTTCCATTGTAACAATACCAAAAGAAAATCAATGCGTTGTCAGTAAAATGCATATTCAGATTTCCAGTTTCTGCTTTCAGATGATAAACAATTTTTTGTAGTTTTGAATTATTGTCCTTTTATGCAAGAATTGGAAATGGCACTCATTATAACCTTTGACAGAACATGGCTAAAGCTCTTTCTGTAAAGAATTAGTTTGAACTGGTCTGCATCCATTATCTAACATGCTTATCCTTGGGTTGTTACGAGGGGGGACTGCTGCCTGTCTCCAGCAGTCAACTACGCTTCAGTGTAATTCAAATGATATTGGTTCACTGTGTTAACTGGTCCAACATGCAGACTGTAGATTTCACGTTTTATAGTTGTGGACTGAATCATTGGTCCCAATGTTGAGAGATCAGCTGTCAGCCGATACTTACAAGAAAGACTTTTTATTTTTATTTATTTTTTTTATTTATTTATTTACCAACCTTTTCTACCACCACAAAGACCTGAAAATCTGTTTCTGTAGCTTTTTGCTCTGCTCTAATGTTGTATATAGTTTGACAAATTCAAGGAAGTGACTTAAATGTATAAATGCAGATTCTGTACATAGATGACCGTTTTGGCCAGTTGGATAGATTTTCACTCCCCTCAATGCCTGCACTTAATGTATAAAGTTATTGGTTGGGGGATGACCGTCCATTGGAAAACTTTAACCGTCCATTTAAGCTATGTTTGTTGTAAATGTCTAGATTTCCACGTTGCAAACAGTTCAACTTGGTTGTGAAACAAATCCATACAACCAGTTGCACCTCCACCATTATGAAGAAATGATGGTAAGAAATGAAAGCCCTGTTGCATCAGTACTGAAAAAAAGTCTCCAAAACTGTTTATGCTGAAAGATAACTGTTACTGGGTAACCGTTTAGTATCTAACAATGCTATTAGCTTGTGCTACTTCCTAAAGTGAAGGTCTAAGCAGCATGTTGTTCAAAATCTAAAATACAAAATTTAGTGGATCTGTATTTAAAATGTTTTATTTGTTTTTTTAAGTATTGTAAAATTCATAAAATCTTGAGTTAAAAATTGACATTGAAGGCAAATGTATACTCTTCCTTGCAAAAAAATATTGCTCAAGCCTTAGACTCTTGTTTCAGGTTGGGTGTATAAATATAACTTGACTTTTGACTTGTGGGTTGTTGTGTCAGGAGGCCCTACCCAAAGTCTGAATATCATTTTGAAAATAACAGATATTTTATTGTTCAAAGGAGTTTATGCTATACGTTATCTACATCATTGCCCCACCTGAATTATGACACTTGTCTGGAAACACTTCAAAACTAACTGGTTCTCCCATGTGCTTAAATAAGCTTCCAATGTAATACTTGGTGACTGATTTGTCTGTTTTTTTTTTGTTTTTTTTTTTTCTTTTTAATTTGAGGGACACAGAGTGGATAATATGACCCCACTATATAATGAGGTCATTTATAAATAACTTCGTTGACCTAACTTTCTGTATGTGCCTTCATGTATCTAGGAATGGTGTGTCACACAAGTGCAATGCTAGAACCGATGTTGAAAAGAAAATAAACAATTTGGACCTAAAAGACAATAAATCAGCACTACGGAGTAGATAATTGACATTTTTCATTGCAGATCTGTGGATTATTTGGTTTTGTGTGGGCAGCCTTTTTTTAGCTTGCTAAGTGAATGGTTCCTCTTCTCTCACAGATTTTTGTCCCTACTAGGTAAGCTTTGCCCATGTCTTTTACCGTTTGGTGCAGTAACACTTCGATTTTTGCCCACGGTTTTCTCTCTTAGCGGTACTTGTTTTGCTCATTATGTTAAGCCATGGGTGTGAAGAGAGCGGTATCCTCAAGTGTTAAATTGGCAGCCACTTTAAAAAGTCAGCCACTCCCATCCCCCCCACTGATTTTCTCTTTCATTTACATGTTTTGTTCATATGGCAGTGCATTTAACATCTAAACAGACAAGCAAGCATTTTTTTTTTTTACCTGACAGTTGTGGATTGAACAGCAGTTCCTGTTCCATAGCTGTGAACGACAGTTAGCAGGCAGACAACAGTGTCTTTGTGTTCTGTGTCAGACAAGCTAATACTCCAATGAACATATTAATGAGGGTTTCTGTGCCAATGGAGAAAATGGAGACAGCACTGGCCTTGTGTGTTTAACCTTTTTCTGTATGCAAGTGACAAACACAGTCGCAATTTTCTAAACGCTATTCTGTGTTCAAAAGTCTGCATAAATTTGAACGGCATTATTCTGCTGACTATAAAAGAGAAATTTGGTGCAGGGACATGTTAATTGACCCAGATACTGTAGCCATGTCCACAAAGGCCAATATCCTGCCTGGGAAGCGACGTCTGCCTCCTGCGGGCCACACCAACTATTGTGTTCCAGCACAGGCTTCAATTTCAGTGCTACAGCATTTTTCCTCTTTTCTTTCTCTGGACAGTAGCCTCTGATGTCACTAATCTTTAGCCATTCTCAATCCACCCTGTCTTTGATTCACTCCTCTATCACCTCCTCTACTTATTTCCTTGTTGTCCCTATTCTCTCTCTTTTTTTTCATGTGGGCTTGCAGATGGGGGAGTGCTCCCCCTTGGCGCTGTACAAAGATTGATGTGCTGTAATTGGGTAATTCAAGGACAATACTGTAGCATTTTCCCCTTTTTTCCCACAACTGAATTTGTTTCCTGTAGTGACCTTGGTTGCTTCATGACTTCAGTCATGCATGCAATGTTAAATTTTACTTGTGTGGATAATTTTTCTGATGCATGGCTGGCTTTGAAGAACTCGTGGATTTTGATGGCCCTTGGCAAAACAAGTTTATTTGTAAAGTAGCCTCCATACGTAACGTAATCCATTGTATTTTATTGGAAAAGAACAAAGGTAATGGAAAAAAAATAAATAAAAAAATGTAAGAATTGCTATAAAGGGAGCAACGGTGAAATGCTCATTTATTCAAAGTTAATAGTTAAGGCATGAGAAAATTGATAAAATAGTTACCCTTCATTGGTAGACTGTGATGTGTGTGTGTGTGTGTGTATATATGTGTGTATATATATATATATATATATATATATTTTGTTTTTTTTTTTCAGTCCTGATTTAAAGGCCTGATCACCATACCGTAGCTGTTTGATCTCCGTTACATTGTTTGGGGGAAAGGAACTTGCCGTTTTTGCAACAATTATTGACATTGTGGATACAATATGACGACAATGGATTATATATTGCACAAATGTATAAAGCTTTATTATGGGCGTGTAATATTGTAATACTTCATAATCAGAGGGATAGTCATATAGATATTGAATAAAAGTGAATTGAGCATTGTGAAACTCGACATTAGATGGTATTTTTTCACAAATTTATAATTGCCAGAGAACACAAAGTAGTCCTTTTAAAACTAGAAAATTAAATGGGTTTTTCTGTTTAGTAATTATTGAAAGCTCTAAGACGCCAAGTAAGGGGAATTTCATAGATTTTAATTTACTTCAAACTAATCTAGGTTCAGTCTTGATGTAGATTGGTTGCTGGTAACAATGATTTCTTGTTCCTTTCAATCTGATAGCTCTTCAAATAAGCTTATGTAGCCTTCCTGATTGCTTGTCTCAAGTGATGTACAACTACCGGGTTGTGCTGACGCTGTTGTATGCCATCACTAGATATTATGGTTGACCTGAAGCGGTTTCAATTCTCCATTTTCCTCTACAATTTATGGGAGGGAGCTACATATTGCTTTGTGTTCAGCATTGTCTGCGTTTATATTATCTCTTCTTCTGTCGATATTTAGTGGAACATTAAAGGCCGTGCAACAAATCGGCAATTTATTTCCGAGAGCAAAGCTAAGCAGAACAGTGACTGGAGGGGAGACATTTCAACTGAAGGATCTGCCTGCTGCAGACTGGTGATCTACTGATTTCCAAAACATCTTTATTTTATACACCAAAACATCCACGAGTAAGGTGAAAAAATATAGGGGCAGGTGGCATAATGTTTGTTCCACTGGAGTTTCTCTTGTGACTACAGTCCAATTGTTCTACTTCCTGATGAGTGACTAAGAGCTTAAAGCTTAAATTAATACTCAATTCCTTATAAGATTTTCATAAATCGAATATCTCTATAGTGACTTTTTCTGGTATTTTAATAAATGAAGAACTAATCACAAAATTAATCAATCACAAAAAGTGATTTGTTGCACTTTAAATACAATAATCTCTCCTTGAAACTTAAGTGAAAGCTTTTTATTTAATTGGAACACATTGACTGTGATAAGGAAGCAATGTTGATAATCCTTATATTTTATGTAGGTCTAATTTAATACTTGCTGTGCTTCTTTTTTTTTTTAAATTACCATAGGAAAATGTAGTATTTCAGATATTTAAAACAATAAAGCAGTAATTTATCGACCAATGAAACCCTTATATTGTGATACATTTTAAAGTCATATTGCCCAGCCCCACTTTGCATTATGTTTTCTGGTTCACTTTTAATGTTTGTCACAAGAACAAATGCAGTGGTTATCTTATCTATATTTTAGGTTTATTCGTTTTGACTCCATTGTAATGCTCTACAAAATTACAGGTTTATCTCATTGAATTGCCAATATACTGTCAGTTGATCTTTGTATTTCATTTGATTAGACCATTCACAGCTTTATACCCACAATTTGTAGCTTCTTACCAGCATCCCCATCCTCCCCCCACACACATTGTTTGATTACTCGCAATAATAATTCTCTCAATCTTGTATATGTCCTATGTCAGCTCTTCACTTTTACACTAAGTGATCTAAGCACTGTGACCTTTGGAGACGATAAGATTCCTTCATCTGACTTGAAGACTTTGGAATAACTGCCTGAACCAGTAATTCATGGCATTGCTAACCGTATGAGGGCTATGAGGAAAGGTTATTGACCTTTCACGCCTGCCACTAGTGATGGAGAGAGCCAAAGCCTGGAGGGAAATGAATTGTGCTTATTAAGGAACTGGACTTTTTGAATCAAACCCAGGAGGCAACTTTACTCTTGGCATCTCTTCTTTATTTAAGTAATTACGTTTTAGCAGTGTTTGACCAGCTTTCTGAGAGACAGACTCTTAAGATACAGTTGCATTCAGTCATAAAGGGCTTTAGGGAAAAATTATAGTACAGATTGCAGAATGCCTGAAGGAGGAATGCAGATGTTAAGATGAGGTTTCATTCAAAATGTTTCAATAAATAAACCAACTTAAAATGCATAAGGACACTCAATTTGTATGGTCAGCTTAACAGAGCAAAAAAAATTGGGGGATGCAATGAAGTGGTGACTGAAGAGATTAATTTAAGAAGTGAGGTCAAGTGTCATGGTCGATGAAAACATCCTGTTTTTTTTTTCTTTTGTTTGTTTTTTTTGGGGGAGGGGGGGCAAATTCTTTGAAGTGGAATATGATTGAACACTGCAGAAATACATTTTTGTCCCTTGCCACAATGAATGGAGAAACTGCACTGGAGAAGTTATTCAATACTTTAATGTTATTGATCCAGATGGCATATATTCATTAACATTCAGCTGTAGTACCAGCTTCAAAAGCACTGTACCCAAAACTGTCTGGAAATTTTATTGTTCAAACATCTTTTAATATTATCTGGTATAAAGAAAACAAAATGCCCAAAAATGGATTGACAATAAAGAATGAGAAAAGGTTTAACTAGTCAATGCCAAAGAGGAAAGAGAGAGGAAATGAAAGGTCTTGTCTAATATACAAACTGCACATCAGTTGGGGTAGATCCTCTTTTTTGCAATACATGGACTGTGGTTTAAGGTCTTTTTTTAGCTGTTGTGTTGGAACTAAAACTGTCAGTGTTTCCAGCTCAACACTCAAACAATAAAATGGAAAACTTTTTTTTTTTTTTTGTAAAGCCTTCCTGTTACCCACTTTATTTCTTGTTTTCACTTGGTCTTTCCCAGCCTGAATGAACCTCTGAAGTGTCTTGACATTTCAATAAAATAAAAAGAACTCTGGTCCCTGAGAGCCGAATTGCCCACCTCCGCTTTAGACATTAACTGATGATGGACTGACAAAATCCTTTGAACATTTAGAACTTTTGTTTCAATCAGTCCTCTGCAAAGCAAACAAGTTGGTGTCTACTAATCAACAACTGTTTCAGCTCAAAGGAATAAGAAATGTCAGAAAATCAACAGTGCGTGTCTACGTAAATTTAAAAGATGTGGCTTGGCGCACTGCCTGTTGTGTATTTCCTCACCTACAGAACTACAGCTGATGGAAGTTGGAGGTAATTATCGGTTGTCGTTGGCCAAGATGTGCTCTTTTCTTAGCTCCTGTGGTGTAAATATTGTTGCAGGCATTTTAAGGTGTTGACTCTTTATTTCCTCTTAAGCACTCTGTAAAAATATTTTCAATTCCTCATGTCGCGATTATACTCAACGCATCAACAAACCGATTCGTTGCCACAGTTTGTGACTGCTGTGACTTCTGGTGAATATTTAAATATTAACAGCAACTGTCTCCTAGCTACTATAGCAATGTAAAGTTTCTATTGGGTTTTTGAAATGTTGACAAAATGAATGTAGTTCTCGTTGGACACCTGTTAGCTTCCTTGTTTTCATAAACCCAATAAACTTCTTTAAAACACTTTCTTCAAGAAGATTGCCAGAATTTGTTCTTATTGCAGAGAAGGGGTCTGCAACCTGAGGCACAGATGGGTCTTTAGTGGTTCTTCATAACTCAGGATAATAGGCAAGGTTTCTTTAGACTAGTTTCAGAAGTTACTCAATTTCAGTTTGTGTTTTTATATTTATGTATGTACATGCATATATATATATATATATAATATAATGTCCTGTAGTCCGACTTTTAGAATTATCAATTAAAATGCTTGAAATAACATTTGTTTTAATCACATGTAGTTGGGTAAATGTTGGTTTTTGAGGTGTATTTGTACTTTTACTTGGAAGCTAGGAAAATTAATGGGCAAGGGTGCATTTGAATTAAACAAAGCATGTAAAGAATGTGGTGAGGACTGCGGAGAAACGGAGTCATAGACGGAGAAGATTGAGCACCATGTTATTTCAGCTCTGTCCTCCCCCAGAGCTCCAAGCCTGTAAATCCTGGTGGGAGGCATGCATTTATATTGGATCAACATACTATGATGATATTTTTCCTGCTGTCTTGTTTTTTATAATCATACCCGGTCCCTTATGGGTTGCAACTAAAACCATTTTTATTGACTCTGGAGAAGGTTATCTCTAGCTCATGTAGTGGGAACAAAAAAAAGTGGTTCTACATTTGTACACAGTATCACTGTCCCCTCTCAATGGGAATAAGCAATAGATAAGAACTAAAGGCTTCCAACATAAATGTGTTATAATTAGCAATGCCCCTTTTCCATTTTGGTTGTAAACTAAGCATGAGTATTGCCTCTTTTTCTTTCTTTTAATACATGTACCTCATACTGGAAGTAGTTTCTTTTAATACTTTGGAAAGCAGATAAATAATTACTAACTCCTTCAGCTGCACTTTAGTAATATTTCAAAAGAGCTTTTAGAAAATTTTTTGAAGTGTTCATTTGTAGCAAGAAAAAATGGATGATGTAAGGAGGGCTAATTTTCAAAAGTTGTATTCTTGGCTGGGTTATTTGTTATTGGAGTTCATTTATTTGTCAGGGTTAGTTTACTTGTGGCCTGAAACGGGTTTCTTATTAAAATGTAAAGTCTGTACCAAAATAAAAAAAAAAATATATATATATATATATATATAATGTATATACCTGAGGTGGTTGTTGCATAAGGCAGGATATGAGTAGGAGTGCATACTAAAAAGCCCCATTTTGACGAAGCTTGTACATTTGGCCATTGAAACAAACTACCAGTACCTTGAGTTATAGGGACAAGTCTGAATTTCAACTAGAAAATGTAATGCATTTCTGTAAGCAACATTATTTTAATTCACTCCACTCTATTTAATTCCATGTCTTCAGGCATATGCGTCAACTAAAACTAAAGTTTTAAGGTTTACGTTTCAAGATTGTTATGCAATTTTTTTTTTTCCCATCATACCGTTTAGACAATTTAACTTGATTTTAATGCTAGAGAAGTTGAGGAGTTGGATTTTTCCAGCTGTATGGAACAGAGCAACATGGTGCTGGCCGCTGCCATTCAGGTGTCTCAAAGCAGGCTACTATACTTTTCTCTTTTCAATCAAGACAAGTTTGTGAGTTTTTAGAAATACTTTTAGTCACAAGGAATCTTATGGTTAGGAATAAAAAGGGGTGCTTTTTTTAAAACTGTCTTTAAGCTGTAAGAGCTTAAGAGTGTCTGTAATGAAGGTCAGTAAAAAGGTTAAACTAATATAGGTTCTAATTTTTTCAGTTTATCTAAATACAACAAACATGTTAGCAAAACATACTAATTTTAACTAAGTAATTCATTGGCCATAATTGCAATAATCTGAATTATTGCAAATATGTTGACTTATAATTTTTAGCTTTTGTCTTTAGCTTAAATTCTGTGACATCAAGAAAATGTTGTATTTTTACTTGGTTGTCATACCATGAGGGTCTCAAACAGAGCTGTGTATTTTTTAATTTTTTTTTTTTTTTTTTTTTTTTTTTTTGCACCATGGTCAAAAAGGCAGCAGTGAAAATAGGTCCTACATTTTCTATCCAGGCACCAACTTACCTCTTGTGCTCTTTACAGCGGGGTCATTTTGTGATCTGAAATCAAATGCTGCACTTCACGCGGCAGCACTTCCCTTGAAGGTCCAACATTTGTCAGAAGTGAAAAAGGACAGGAAATCACTTGGAGAAACTCACATTTCAGTTGTTTGGAAAAAATTATTTTATATAAAAACACAGCTTCAGGCTTTTTCTTTTTTCTTTTTTTTTTTTTCTTCCTAGCCAACAGTGCTGTGGTTATGGGTGTTAGTAATGGATTGAGACATTAGTTCCATTAACCTGTTCACTCTCCAAATGCTCTGCTTGATGTAGTATGTAATTTAAAATGTCTGTCAGTGGCTGATAGAACTGTCAATCAGCAATGTGCAGTGAGCACTCTGGTCGGCCACCTTAATCCATTAGGATTTCAGGACAGTGAAGAGATTTTGGTCTCTTTATGCAAAATTCAGCTTTCTAACTCAAGAAAGTTATGTATTCCTTTTTGAAAAGAGGGATGCTTGCATATCATTTAAAGTAATTGTATACCAAAAGTCTGATGGTATAAGTTTTAGTATTTGTTCAAACCATCCCTCCACATATGTATGCATCATGTCTTTTAAAGTAGATGTTATTTGATAAATAGGTGGAAAGAGAAGAAAATAAACTGGTTAGCCTGCTTGAATGTCTCCCCTCTGTCCTACGAAGAATGCGTTGTCAAGGGAAGCCGAGGTCAAGAGACACAAATGCTGTTTTGTTCGTCTTATACCAGGCTTTATTTTGTGTACAGTGACTGTAATGGGGCAACAGTGGCACCCATTGTTCTGCTCCACATCTGTTGAGAGATTGGCGATTTGATTGAGGGAGAACATTTATTCATGAGCTGTCATGCTGTGTATTAGCTTTATTTAATTTTGACTGCCAAGACACTTGCGCACATCCTCGTAATTAGAATATATTGCAGTTCTGCATCTGGAAGTTTTTTTTTTTTTTTTTTTTTTTTTTTTTTAAACAGTCATAAACACAATCTAAGTGGAGCAGATCCACACTAGAAGCACACTAGAGATTTATGGCTTCTTAGTGGTGGATATTTAATGATATAAACAGAAGAACAATAAAAACTACTTTTGTTTCTTTTAGGATCTGTTCTGATTATGCATACAGTCCAAACAAGCATTCAACACTGTCACAGTTTTGCTGTTTGGACCAATTATTTATAGCATTGACTTATGCAGCCATGAAGTACAATTATGTAAATGAATTTCCTGAGTCAACTATGTCCTCAAGTCAAGTAAGTGTGTTATGAGGATTATCCATCAACATTTTGTGCCTCTTACAACTTTTAACAAGTTCTGTCTCACTATTTATATTGTTGATGTACGTTTTTATTGTTAAAAGATTGAAGAAGTGAGGCCCTGCATATGTACGGATTGTAATTGTTTCCGCTATTTTGAAATGCCACATTTTTATCCAAATCTTTAAGGCATTGCATATTTTAGATTCAAATATTTGCCTCCTGCTACGAGTAGTGTGAGAAAATGTGTGTGTGAGAGGGGGATATTTCATTGAATTAAACTAAGAAAAAATATTAGTGGAGATTTGAAATGTATAAATGATACAGAAAATGCAGAACTCAGGATATTCTTCAAACCTCAACTAGGCCTGTCGCGATAAACGATAAATCAATTAATCGCACAATAAATTAAACCTATCAACCTCATTTTAATTATCGGCTTTATCGTCTCTTCCTACCTTTTTTCTTTCTCTTGATGACACTGAATGGAAAAAGGCTCAGCTCCGGTGCTCTCCACTGACCCTCCCTTCCTTATTTCCTTAGTGTAATGTCCAGCTCGCACGACACGAGTTGTCGGCCCATTTTCAAAACCTGAGAGACCACACATTAGCCGACAGAAATCCTAGGTATAACGGTTCAATCGGGTTCGATTGTGCCTGTCTGTTTGTGCCCATGTGGTGTCCAGCCACATGGGCACAAAATAATGGCTACAAGTCCAGTTAACTAATTTTAAAATCAGGCATTAATCAGTTCTTTACTAGAATCTATTTGCAATGCAATGTGGCTAGAGTCAGCGTAAAATCCTGACTGAATGAAAATCATTATAACCTATTTATGTCACGTTAATGAAGAACAGCTGAAAAGTTACCAGGTTTATCAACTGCAGTAGCGATTTGGCTCCAACTCCTCCCCTTGTCATTTCTATATTCTTTGCACAAAATGTGGAATAAACATTAATGTTGTTTCCACAAATCATCTCCAATGTCCCCTGGACTTCGGGTTGCGCTGTGTCAGCTGTTTGGGATTCCCCTCGTTATTTCCCCTCAGAAATCACGGAGGAGAATCCGCGCATTCTGATTGGCTACCTGTCACATTCAACAGGCCCCGTTAAGCTCCCAGTCGGGGGAAACCCCGATTTAGATCGGAGCGGCCATGACAATCTACCGTAACACACCACACACTGCAGGATGATCGGTTACGAAATCACCAGCGAGAATCTTAGATCGGCTAACGTTCTAAGATTGTGATAAGGAGAAAATGGGGGCAAAAAATCGTGTAGTATGAACTACTACTGCATTAGGTAGTCGGATTTGCCCATCTTCTTTATTTAAATCTAGTGATTACTGAAGAGCACATACAAACTTCATAATCTGCACTCTTTTGGTTGAATGCAATATTTATTTCCACTTTGGCTTTATGTTGTTTAGTTTTTATTCAAGTACGTTTTTTGTTAATGGAGACTGAGAATCCATTTTATTTTTGTTTTTGGTTATTTTGTTAATTTAGTTTCAGTTCCAGTGTTATGTGTTCTTTTGAGAATAAAGTGCATCTATCTATGGCAGGAAATCGCATGCATTATTAGTCATTTCCATTAAATCAGTGTCAAAAGGTCTTGAAACAATATTATTGTTTATTGCAATAATTTTTTAGACAATTAATCGTCCAGCAAAATTTGCTGTTGTGACAAGCCTAACCTCAACACCAGGATGTGTTGTGGTTTGAGCAACCTGGTAGCTCTTGTGCTTGTTTTGTTCCTATTGGTGGATCAAATTTTAAAGTTTCTCATCACCTAATTTGGTCAACAGCCTGTTTCTCTCCGCATCTCTAGACATGTTTGTCTACATACTTGTGCAGTAGCAGGTGTTCAGCTGTAACAGTTGGAAACAAATTTTATACAAAAAAGAAAACCTTTCCATGAACACTGCAGTATGTATCCTCTCCTCAGCTTATCCTGTGATCTCTGACTTTTATTTATTGTTCTGTCCACAAAGCGCTCGGAAAATGCAATTCCACCACCATTGATTCATGTCTGTTTGAAATAAGGAGGTTCAGACTCGGGGCATGAATAAACACTGCTTGTGTGTGTTTTTTACTTTTGACCTCTCATTCTCTCTCCCATCCACTTCTCGCAATCCCATTTTCAACATGCCTCTTAGCCACAGTGATGCTTTCTCAGTTGCTTATTATGCCTTCCACCAAACCACCAAGGGGGTATAAGCATGTGTACACAGGCTGCTGTGTGCCACTGTATAACTCCGCTCAGTGCAGGATAAGTGGGGATTGGCATGTCCTGTGCCCGTTTCATCTGTTTAAAAAAATGTGACAGCTGGGCAACACTTGTTCCACCCCTCCTATATGAGGATGACGCATCCAAATGAGACATAGCGAAACAGTCGGAGGAGTGACAAAGAGACAGTGGAAGCCACCAACTGGCATGGCGCAAAGCAAATGTTGGCACATGTGTTATGAGTTAGTGTTCACATAACTGTTTTATGGCTGCCCTAACACATTAAGGCCGTTTGCCTAATTCCTATTTTTTTTCCTTCTCTCTTTATGCTATAAACACTGTGCAGTAATGGTAGGAAGGGCATAAGAAGTGTAATTTATGTGTGGGGGAGAAGCCTGGGATGAGGCCTCCCTCTGGGATTAATGGGAGTCTCTGTGTCTGTTCACAGGAAATATGAAAGGCCCTTTGTTGGTAAAGGACTTGCTGCTGCCAGCAAATAACTACCCCCTGTCATATCAAAAATCCCCAACCTCTAAATTCATTGCCTCCTCTGCCGCTCATCCGTCACCCCATTTTTTATTTTTTTTTTCTCCCCCACTTCTCTATAAGCCTGTGTGTTTTCTGTCAGGGTCGCTCATTTATGATTCCACACTGCGCCGGCAGATCCAGAGCCCAGGAGACACAAGCTCGTATTGTTAGTATTCACTGTCACTTCTGGAGTCTAGGCTGCTGGGCGCAAAAGCGGAAGAGTGGGAGAAATAGTACTGTTCAGGTCGTGATTCATATTTTTTTTTACCTGTGATGCTATGCGCTGCCTTCTCCAGTTTCCTTCCTGCGTCCAGTTCGGAGACTTGCAATCGAGTCAGGTGGGGGGAAAGTCTGGTTTTCTGTGTTTAATGTGTGACCAATGGACTGTGCTGGTGGTCTGGTTTATTTTTGGGGTGTCTCTGTGTGTGTGTGTTGGTTTGCACAGTGGTTGAGCATACCTCCTTAGGCTACGCTAAATAAAGAAAGGCCTATCAGCGTGGGGAAATGACTGTTAGGCAGCGCAATGGCAGTGTGTCTTTCATCAGGTCACACGTTGGTCTCTTCACACCTGCAGCTCAGAACAGGGGAGTGAGAGGCTGTTGGCAAGTGTTAATTGCTATAATAAAAAAAGACTGGAAAAGCGAGAGAAGATGAGGTAGGTGCGTGTGTACTTGGCAGCATCTTTTTCTATCTACCTAAATTTTTCTCCTTTAGTTCAGAAGTGAATAAACTTGAAAACAAAAACAAATGTTAAAGAGGGGTCTGATCTAGTATTTGCGTATCATGTTTATGCCACTAGTACAGACAACTGTAGGTCATGTATTATTTGATATGGAATTTTTTATGTCAGCCAAAAGCCTTTGCAAACTAATATATGCATATGATCTCCTAAATTGTAAATCAAAAAAACATATCTTTTTTTTTTTGTTTTTTTTCTGTAGATTGTCGATTACTTGAAGTTTTAAACGATGTGTCGAGGCTGTCGCAGAAGCCTGCTCTCACTGAACTCGGCTGCTGTAGAGTGAGCACTTTGCCGTTCTGCATCGCCATCTTCAGAGATATCTGAGAGTTGAAAATGAGAAAACACAACATAAATATGTGTGCTTTATGCAGACTTGGAGCACTTATATCAACCTTTTAAAGTAGAAACTCGGGAGAATACACAGGAGCAGTAAGCAGCTTCAGCAGGAGAGCTAACTGGAATACAAGTTTTATTTAGATTTTTATTTAACTAGAGCTGCACAGTCATTCGTAACAGTCATTTGCAAGTTCAGTTTGTGTAATATTCCAGTTGGAATGGACAGCTTGGATGCAGCATTTAGTTGGTTAAAATATTTCAAGAGCTTTGCCAGTTGGACACACTTTAGCTTTTTTTCAAGCTTACACCTGATGAAAATAACCAAATTCTAAAGCACAAAAAGAGCAGCATAATGTATTCCTAACATCAATCATCCTCTTTCTGTCATGGAGTATTAATATTTAAGAAACTGTTTATAGCCTGTTGGAAGGTTTCAACTTGCGATTTGAATATATTCAATCTTGTAATTTTATGGAGCAGCTCTTGTTAGTAAACGAGGCTAATAGTCCTAAGTTTCTTTTTCCCTAATAGGTTTATGTGTTCCTATTTTATTTTTTTTAATGCATTTTTTTTTTATCTAAAATTGGACACTTGTGTCCTGAGTTGTTTAATGGGTGCTCTGTGAGAGGCAGGAGCTTGACTGAGGACTGAAGCTCCAAGGCGGAGCTTTGGGTGAAGAGGCGGTGCATTGTTTGAGCAAGTGTTAATGTTATCCCCCCTCAGAACCTTTTTAAGATGCTGTTTAAAAACTACTGCCCCCATCTCCCTTCAGGTTTCTGTATACAGATTTAGCAGCTTTGTAGCATAATGTTAGTATTGGTGTAAAAGAGCCATTCTTAAGGTTATCATGCAATTATCAAAATTTAAAAACAGGAATACAACTAAAGGTAGGGGTAGGGTTGTGTCATACATATTATATTTATGTAATATCTTTTTTTTTCTTATTTCTTTCAACACCAAGACTCTTCAGTAAAAATGCTCTAGATCCAAAAACGAAAGTACCAATAAACATTTTCTATATTAAGATGGACTCAGAATCCAAAAATCTCACACTGAACCATTGAAACACATTTTTTTTTACTAAGTTTTAATACAGGCTGAAAACATTTGATTTTATTTGTATTAGCAACCCTTTTTTGCCTTTTCTCTTATATTTCCCCTTCATTCTTCGAATGTTCAAGCCATTTCTGCCTGTGAACTCTGCAGAAGAAGTGGAGGATCTAATGGCTCCATATTGACTCCCTCGGGCTGTTGCCAATGGATTTGACATAGATAACATGGTTGTGTTTGAAACCCAAGGGGGGAGGGGAGTACATGAAAGAATAAAATCCAGGACCCCCAACTGCAAACAAAAGAGAGGGAAGAGTGAAATGAACTTAAATAAAATGGGTTCAACTTGACGAAGGCTTTAGGTTGTCTGGGGCAACTCAAATAGCCCTGTCAAACAAAGAAGGCTGCTTCATACCGTCAGACTGTACTTATGGCTTTCGTTTTGAAAGGGTGAAACAAAACAGACACATGAGATGTCTGCCTTATAAATAATTTATAATTCAGTTTTCAATTGCCGAGGAAGTTTAGCTCTATCGAGCTTGAGTATTCATGTTATTCTAAGCTTTAATTGTAATACTGAAGATGACAGTCATTTGTTTAAATTCCTGGACTGGGAGCTGATGGCTAGGCTTCCATGGAAGGAGGAAGTGTAATGGCCATTCTCTACAAAGGATAAGGCTTATTAGGTCTGAGTGGCCTCCTGTCTCATATAACCTAATGTGCCTTTGATAGACAGGGGATTCCTGGTTCTGATACATTGGAACTATAAATCCAAGCATATTCCTTGCCTCTGGAGTTTGTAATTGCCTATTAAGAGCCATGTTTGTAGATGGAGGGGCCAGATGTGCCTAATGTGGCTGAGGGTCCAATGTGTGCTCTAAGTCAGCATGCAGTAAAAGATGAGGAGGAGCAAGGGCTGGACATTGCCTCTCATTAAACTGACCTGCTCTCTGCCTGCGGAGCCATAAAAAAATACTTTAATGTTCTTACCAGAGAAGCTCGACAATTTTTTCCACAATTCTGCTGCCATAAAAAGGGGAATTGAATTCCATACGAGTTTGCTGCCGTCACACCTCAAGAGGCCAGCTGTCTGTCCTTGTTTTAAATCCAGACCTTGGGCGCCGCCATTTCTCAGTTTGGTGTTTTCCATATGTTACATTAATGTAAAATACTCAGCTCTCACTGTGCCACTTTAACAGGAAAATGAGCGTAATTGGATTTGACATAAGCAATGACAGCAAAACGTTCCAGCAGCTGACATGAAGTAATGATTCAATTGGTGAGGCAAAGTCATTCTTTTGTCTTCACTGTATTTTTAATCCAGACTGGTAAATATGGACACAAAAGTCTAGCAACTTTTTGTTCCCAAAACTCCTGTTTAGGAAATGTGAGTTGGTGTGTGGACTTATTTCAAAAAAACCAACCCACTATGTTTGAGTGGCGTTTTCAATCGATCAGTTTTATGGTTCGGAAAAGGAAGGATGGTGGATTTACGTAAAATCTAGATGAACTTGCATTTATAAGCCCTTAGGTTTCCTCTGCCCACTAATACTAAAGTTGGCATCTACATCTTCCCATCATAAAAATGAAGGATTTTAGTTGTCCTAATGAATCTGGATTAAAATGTATCCAAAATATATAGACTGGCCAATAATAAAGTGGATAACTTTTCACTAACAGAGATTTTAAGAGAGGAAAAAGTACATTAACTTTTAAACAGATATTGATTTCCTAATAATAAATAGAAATATTTTTCTGCATTAGAATCGCCTGGCTGATTTGTGAAACATTTTCTTAGTTTGGATCAAAATAAATATAATTTTTAAGTTTTCTTGTTTTTCCTATTGAGCTTCACTCATTAATCCAAGGTGAGATTCTTTTTTTTTTTTTTTTTCCCCTCATCATATTTAGATATTATTAAACCTTTGTTTGAGCTTAAAGGTCTCTGAGATGCAGTTCATATAATTCACTGTTAATAAAAAATGTTGCATTTTCCACACAAACACCGCCATCACTGCTTCCAGATGAGGTTTGAGCGGCCTGCAGGGACCTTTTATTATGAATGGATAAATATTTTTGCAGTTTCCACCTGAACAGTGGGATACTGTGCAAAGTTTTCTCTTCTGTCCAGCTTGATTTGTGACCAGCATGAGAAATGCCACACATTTATAAGTTTTATAACACCCAATTCATGTTTGGTTCCTTATTGTTTCCCTCCATGGCTGTGTGCTGTGTGACTGAGATTGCAAGCAGACTGTATCCCACTGAATTAGTTGCGCTGAATAAATTCAAATGTGGGTAAAATTAGAATTTTGAAATGTTTATTTTATTTTTTTTTTTAAGTCACAAGTTGCTTTTCTTTTTTTTTTCTTAAAGTTAAAATGAGAATAACGCATTTGTTACATTTTTCGCATCGAATATAATGAGACATTTTCAAAAGAAAAACTGAAAAAGAAGGAACAAATATATATTTTTCTATGTTTGCTCCATATACGACACTGCCCACAGGTGTTCTTGGTATCCATGGTTTCAACAGCTGACATTTTATCCCCTTCCTGCACATAACACAAAGTAGAAGCGTCACCATTAGATTATCCTGCTGGTTGTCCATCTGCATAAGCCATGCATGTCTATTCCATTAAAAAAGAAAACTACAAAAAACTACAAACCAGCATATTGAACATTTGAGGGACACCTGGAGTTTCTGGCCTCTGACTTCAATGCTTTGCATACAACACCCCCTTAGCTAACAATTAACCTGAATGTTTGTGTTGGCCAATACTCTTTAAACAAGTCAAAGCAAAATGTTCCTTCTTTACAACTTTGCAAGAACAGGACATATTTTTTTATTTTTTATTTTTTTAATGGATGAGCTTTTTCAGTGCAACACCTGAAAAGAGCCCCACAGTAGACCACTATGGACCACAACACAATAAAGCGACTACAAGCCGAGCTCAGCTTTTATCCCTTTGTCTTTGTTTCAGAACGTTTCTTTCCCCCCCTCCTTCTCTTTCGATTTCTCCATCTCTCCTTATGCAGTGAAAACCTGATACGCGGCAGACCGCTTCAGGTTACAGTGCACACTGTGAGATTCTTTTCAAGTGGTAACCACTGTGAATAACAGGATGTTGTGGAGGTGCAGGGAATTGGGATGGAGTAACGCCACTCTCCCCTTTGCCGCTAGGCTAAAAGCATCCAGCTCTTGCCCATTGTGAGCTTGAACTCAAAGGGATTTGTGATGTGGATGATCTTTGACCTTTTTACGCCCACATCATGTAAATTAGTGCACAAAAAACAGACATGATTTAATTTTTTGTTCCATACCAACACTGCAGATTTTTGCTTTTTGGTTTCTGTTAAAAAATAATATATATTTTTTTTATTCCAGATATGATAAAGTGGAATTTTATACTTTGACATTTTTTGTATGTTTTTCTATTTGCATCTAAGCTGGCAGTACTTTGAGGTATTTATGCAACTGAGACATTAGGTCAGGTGTAAGAAAATAAACCTGTTTGCATGCAACTACAAGTTGCTACAGCAGAGGTTGAGAAGGTAACCAGAGCCATCCATTCAGGCATGCAAACCCCCCTGAAACCCCCAGATGATGTTATTGTCCCTGTGCACAAAGGCTGGGGGATGTGTGTTGTAAGATGAAGCAACACATTGAGGTTCATGGGCAACACCCATTCCCGTATTTCATCCAACCGTATGTTAACATTTTCTGGTTTTATATACTTTGTATTTTCCACCAGAACTTTAATGTATATGGTCACATTCGGACAACTACTCTGTCGTTATAAATGATATAAACACTACTTTGCATAGTAGTTTAGTTAAGTGCATTCCCATTCATCATTTAAGACGGGAAATGGTTAGCATTATTTGTATAATAACCCGCTAGCTGCATTACCTTGACTGCTGGCATTTCTGGAGAAAAATGAAGAAAATGGTCACAACAAGTTGCTTATATATATATATATATATATATATATATATATATATATATATAGTTTATTTTTTTCTTTGTGAGTATTTTAAAGGTTAAAGTAGTTCAACACTGACTCCAACATGGCCTATATTAAGGATTTAGAGCAAACAAATTTGCAAATGTGTAAGGGAAACCAGGATTCCTTCCTCTCAAAGACCAACACAAAGACTTTGAAGTATGAGATTTATTTGCTTTAATCAGCTGACCTCGTGTCTTTTTACGTGTAGTGTTAATGAACATAGCAGAACCCTCTGCGACACTTCAGTAATGGAGGTTGGACAGCTGAACATAATGGCTTTCACCTTTTGAGTAGTTCAACACCTCTCTTTCCTGCACATGTTGCTTTTTGCTCTGTGCAAAGCATTAACAGAATAATGCTCTTTAAAGTAAGAATGGCCTTCATGCTCAATAAGTGAAGCTTTTACCTCTTCGTGATTGGCAGCTGCCAGGTTGATGTTTTAGCTTGTTGGCTGATGTTGTAAATTTATACACGGAGTAATTTTTTATTCTAATCTGTGGCTGTCGTTTAAATATTGTGTGCATATATAGAGAAATGTTTCACTCTTGTATAAGCACCCTGTTAACTTTGAGTCTCTGCAAGGAGTTTTGAAGTGTTGCTCTTGTACCAATTAATATATGTACTCTAGATATGAAAAAAACGTGTCTTGCCACATAAAAACTGAGGTCGGATGACTAATCTAAAGGTGACTGGATGCTTTGCTCTTCTGGTACTTGTTTCAGATATTTTAGATGGATGGATATCCTAAAGCTGCTGCTGTAGTTCTCTGGCATCTTGTGGAAGCAATCTAAGCCACAAGAATGATGCATAAGTTGTAAAATCAAGCAAACAACTCAATATTCATAGGACTATACAGCTCGTGGCACTCATTGTAATATTTTTTTTTTTTTTTTTTTTTTTTTTTTTTAGGTCAAAATGGTTGCTTGGTTTCATGACATCTTTTCTTTATTCCACTAACTAAAACTATGTGGTTGCACAAGTAAATCAGCTTTTTTGTTCCATGTCGAAATAGATTTCAAGATGGATTGTTCACTGTATTAATGAACAGGGTATTTGCAAATACATGAGACTTTTGTTTTCTAAACTCAGAAAGTCTCAGATTTGCTTGATTCAAACCATATGCTGAATAGGCTTGAGCAGTTCACCTCCCACATCAACAGACACAGCTGGCCAGCGGCCTGTGATCTCATAGCATGACATACTTGCCATATTTTGCTGCTTTCATCACCCTTGTCAAAACCTCAACTTTTCTAACAATTATTATTGCTGATGAATAACCTTCAAAATTGGTTACAGTCATGCTTTGCTTTAAAAAAAACTAAAAGTATTTGTGGGAAGGATTTGAGATTTGCGAATTCTGTGCTGGCATTGTGGCAATGAGCATAGCTGTAAAAGTGTCAACTGAATGTTATTTATTGTTGCTGTGTCAGCCTTTTTTAGACCCTCATCTGAAGTTAGCATGAGAATTACAGCGCACAACCACAGAGAGGTAGACACAGTGAGTTACGACCTTAAATGCTCTCCGTTCTCATCCTTAACAGTTTTAACACACTGGGATATTAAAGTTTGTTTTACTCCCCTCATCTGCAGCAAAGCAGCCCAATAGACACATGCTATTGAATTCGTATAACCTGAGATATTAGGTCATACATCTTGATTGTCTGTTTATATTGGCACGCAAGTCCTCTTTGGTCCAAGAGAAAATGAAGTTGAAGCTAGGATAATATCAGTTCATGGGCACCTGTGTCCTCACCATTGAAGATATGAAACGGATGAATAAATGAATGTGTATATTATCACCCCTGGTCAGCTTTCCTAATTTGCTAGATTCATCTGAGCATGCTCACACATCTCCTGCACACACACACACACACACACACACACACTCGCACACATCATTTGAAGACAATAGATGACCATCTTCCTATCTGTACAGACTTTTCTCAGCCGATGAAAATAATGAGATTAAGTTGATGGGGAATGGACTGGTAAGATAACTTAATTCATGCACTGACTCCACTGAGTCAAAGGAAGGAGGATAAGTGAAGAGAACAGCCTCACATAAGAAGCAATGCACATAATAATACTAATAATAATAAATAAAAAAAAAACTGCAGACCAGGAGATGCGGGCACCATCACTCCTCTTGTGCTGTTCATGCTCTTGAAAAAAATGGGATCAATTTCAAGTCTTGAAAATTGCTATACTTGTATCTGCAGGCCAAGCGATGTAGTTTTACAGAATGCAGGAACTCACCTGGAAAAAATAAATTATTTCCAACAAAGAACTGGAAATATTTAGTAAAATATTGTTCCTGTTTTGTTGAATGCCTTGCAAAAAAAATATTCATACATCCTTGAATGTTTTCACTTTCTGACACATTCCAACCATGAACCTTATTCTATTCTATTGGGATTTGGTGTGAAAGATCAAAACAATGTAGCTTATGAAATGGGTAAAAGAAGGGAAAAAAAAAACAAAAAACAGCGGTTTTAAAAACAAATAAATCGGAATAGTTTTGTATATTTGTATTGACCGTTTTATCCCGATACCCCTAAATGAAATCCAGTGCAACCAAATGCCTTCAACAATAGACCATGGCACAGCTGCCAGTTTCCAGACCATTGAACACACCTGAATATAAGCTGCTTTCACTAATCTTGAAAAAATAAAAAATTACATACAGGCTATGCTGGTCTATTAGCTGCAGGTGTCAGTGCTGTAACATATTTGCAGATTTTTATTTTATATTATTTTAAACTTTGAAATGCACACCTGTAACATGGGTGCTTTAAAATAAATCTAATAGCCCACCAAGAAAAGTCAATGATTGCATCATCCTCCTGTGCACTAAAACCACAGAAGGAATCTTCTTGGTTGCCTCAATACAGATATTTTATGGAATACTCTCGTCAACTACCAACCACTTCAAAGTGTTGGTCCACTGTAACCTACCTGCATCATTGACCCAGCATACATTGCACATGAGGAAAAAAAAAAAAAAGGTAACCTCTCTAGATGAAAAATGTACAAGTTTTTATGCGTCACAAACAAGTTTTATGTTAATAGATAACGCATGTAGGCCAAGAGGTTCAACTAAATGTGGATTCCTGTTGGACATCTGAGACTAGGACAGAGGATAATCTTCCAGCAGATTAATGACCCTAAATGTAAAACCTTCTTTGATGGGAATCAAAGTCCAGAGTTAAATCTACTTGAAGACTTTAAATTTGATGTTTATAAAGGCGCTCCTTCTAGTTGGATTGTGTTTGATCTATTTTACAAAGAAAGTAGATGGAAACCTTTTGATCTCCAGATTTGTAGAAACAATTCACCAAAGTCCTTGCAGTGATAATTGAAGCAAAAAAAAAAAAAAAAAAAAACTTTTGCATGAAATTGTCTTGGCAGGGCTGGAAAAAGTGCATCCCACACTTTTCAGACTTATTCAAAAAAGGCGGGAACACTTGAAACCACAGAGAATCTGTAGGGTATTGTCAAGACAAAGATGAGACACCAGACCCAACAATAAAGATGACCTAAAGGCAAGTATCAAAGCAGCCTAGGCTTCAATTATACCTCAGCAGAACCACATATTGATTGCCTCCACGCCACGTCGCATTGATACATTAAGGGATTCTCAACCAATTATTGAATGCATAGAAATGAACATTCTTTTTGAGAAAATAAGGCTGCCCAAAGAACTGGTCGGTGGATTCGGGTGATTGAGTGTGGTTCCCTGTTTAATCACTTACTTTCTGCGGGGAATACACAGTCCTTTGAATGACTCCCAGCATTAGTGGGATGTCTTTCTGGTGAATCTCTGCTCTGTTTGCATAACACTCTGTGAACCTGCATGTTGTTTGTTAGTCTGAAAGGTTTCACCGAAGCAGAATGATGGGACGCCACGAAGCAAACCTAACACCTCCCTTCCCTCCAGATAGTCTCCTATTATCTTTGAATTGGTTGGTAAGGATGACAAGTGGAGGCAACATGATCGCTTGCACACTGAAAGTTCAAAAACCCAATTCATAGCCCGAAACGCGTACAAAAGGGAAGATTTGAAAGAGAGCTGCATATTTGGACAAGAATATTCTTGCTCTGTAATGTGTTGTTTTGACATTCTAAGCCATTAAAACTGGATGGCACCACATATTTCTGTTGCATCTTACAATGCTGAATCTGATTCATGGTAGCATGGAAAGCTGCCTCCCTTGATTCACATGTTGCGCCACCTGCTTCTTTGTGCCACCACTGTCAATGTTGGTGTGACCCTGACTAACAGTGCTATCACTGAGAGGCGACAGAGTATTCCCACGAGCCCTCATGTTAAAAAGCCACAGTCTGGAAACATTTCTGCAGGCGGCCTTTCCAAGCACAGACAGATTTGTACATGGGCCTACTTGTGGTTTTGTTATAGCTGCATACAAACTGAGGACAGATGTGCTTGGATTCCCCTCCCCTCACCACCACCAACTCCTTCCATCCCTGTGATCGTTTATTCTCTTCCTCTCTCCTTCCAGTTTCCTTAATCTGGGAGTCATTGTGTCTAGAATAAAGCACAGCTGCGCAGATCCCCTCTCTAAAGCCATTCAGTTCAGCTGATTACATCGAAGTAAGAGGCCTCTCGGCTCACATAGTCCACTCGCACAGCCTCACTCCACACATGGTAATGCTCATGCAACACAACATGCACGCAAGACAGACTATTCTCGTGCTGGACTGATTCCAAGCTTAATCGCTGCCATCTGATGTTTTTAGTCTGAGAAGCGTCATGATGCAAAGACTGCAAATATCAGTTTACAGATTTTCAAAAATCCTGCTTGTTCTTTAACACATGAAAGTGCTACTGCAGCACAGAGGTTGTGTTTCAGACAGATATTTGAAACATTCAAAAATTTGTTTCTTGCCTTTAGGATCTCAAAAATGCTAAATATATTAATGCTGCTTAAACCAGATTATAAGAGTGTGAGACGTTGCAGCTATGTATGGGCTCTTGTTCTAATGGTGAATTTCACAGTATATAAACATTTAAATTAAGAAATATCACCACCAATGTCAAAATCTATTTCAATTTAATCAATTCTTTAAAAAGTGCATCTATTGTAAAGTCATTTATGCCAAAACCCTTTAAGTTATCCGTTTTCACTTTCCTGAATAGGAACACAACTTTACACTGCAGCGTTGCCGGTCCTTCTCTCCGCCCTGGTGGCGGCTTAGTTGAACAGTGAAAGCTGATCAGAAAAGTGGTTAAACATCAACTGGTGCTGCCTGTTTAAAACTACTGTGCATCTGGAGAAAACCCTCTAGATGAAAAACAAAAACATGGTTTGGAGGTATTTTGACTGAGGCAGATGTATAGAAAAGTACCAGCGCACATCCACAGGTCCTTAGGCAAGCTATCCTACAGAGTGAGAGCCGAAACGTCAGGCAGTGCACTGCAAACTTGCTGAAGCATCTGAAGCCATCCTTCTGTTTGAGGAATTTCAAAAGGTCAAGTAAGTTGCAGAGTCTACAGAAGTGTAGTATTAAATCCCCCTGGGTGAGACGGAACAATTTTGTCTGTTTAAATATGAGCCACTTACTGATAACTCCCATGCATCTCCGTTCAGTGGTAGAGCAGTTGGGGTGGTGTTCTTTTATAAAAGGACAATACCTTTAAGAATAATCATCTTCCAAACAATCTTTAATCATTTAGGACTGTGGGCCAAGCTCTGAACGTTGTACAGACAACCCCATACCCAAGTATTGGCAGATCTAATTTTAAAAGCAGTTTTTTTTTTTTTTTTCTTTTTTTTTCCCCCCGATTTTCTGTTTTTGTGGTTTCATGTTCAGCCTTGGAGCACAGATTATTTGCTTTGCCAAAGATCAATATCACTCTCGCAGTCAGTTAAAGAATAAACCATGTTTTTAGTCTACTTAGCTTATCTATGTAAGCACAAACTACATGTGAGGGGAGGGTCACTCAGGTCAAAGTGAGTTAGCGGTCAGAAGCATCAAATACTGGCTTTATCTTTTCAGAAATCAACCAAGTACAAAGATTGGAGAAACAAATCAGCTTGCTTAACATATTAAGACAATGATTGTATGAATATACAAATAATTGAATACTCCTGTGTTTGCTTACTTCCTTTAGTAACAAGCTGTCACATATTTGAAAACCCATGCATGTGCCCATGTGAAAGCTTCTGCTTGAAGTGTTGGAGCCAGTCTTGGTCTTCCTTCTGTTTTATTTTATTTTGTATTTTTATTTTTTATTTTTTTTTTCATTTTTGTCTTTAAGTATTGGATAATTGCATGCCAAACTGAATCTGGCACATATTGATTCAAAAGTGGAATTACAGATGTAGATTCTCTGAATATTGGCAGCCTAACCCTTCTGTGTAATTTTTTTTCCCTTATCAATGTTCCGATGATGGATTTTTCTTGACTTTGTATTGCTGCAACTTTCAATTCCAAAAAATAGGGCAAAAAAAGCATATAGTTTGCTTTTATAAAGGTGCTTCTGAGAGATTGATGTGCTTTGTGATGAGCGGTGTAGGGCATGCGAGTAAAAAAAAAAAAAATAGGTAAGCATTTGTCACACTGTTTGCTTCACACCTCTGAAAAATGCACCTAGATGCATTAATGTTTTGTCTTTTAAATTTAGAAGGTAAACCAGTTTCCAAATCATTATACATCTGAACAATTCAGTTCGGTGTAAAGGAAGAAAAAAAAAACAGAATTCAGTGTTTTTTTTTTGTTGTTGTTGTGTGCAACTCAAATCATTTTTCTTTAGCTTGAGAGACACAAAAGCAGCATAGATCTTGCATTATAGTCTTCTCCAGAGACTGCCAGCCTCATCTTCCTTTGTCTGCCGCTTTTGTTTCCTGGCCAAGCAGGATTCACATTCCTCCCCTTTGTTTTCTTTCCATACCCTGACTTCTTGAAAGGAGAAGGCAGAGAAGGAATTTCATGGGCTATCCAAACTAAATGCAGTAACCCAGTATGTTAGCTGGCTGCATGAATGAATTACAAATATATGTTCAAATCCATATTTATTTTCAAGAAAAAAGTAGAAATTAAAGATGGCAAGATGTTTGTGTGTGTGTGTGCGTGTGTGTGTGTGCTTACGTTTGTGATTGGATGCAGTGAACTGTGTCAGTCTTTACCTGAGCTCGTAATTTGCATTTGTGCTTGATTGACAGAGCTATGCAAAACAGGCAGACTTCTCTTTCCTATTAAGACAGAGAGCGTACATCAGGTCTTTTTCATCCGCAGTCGCTTGCATGTACTTTAGTATTGAGTCATCATTGACTGGAATATGGTTGCAATTTATTTTGCCTAAGGACATGTTAATCATATTCATCCAGGGTGCATATGGTAAAGTGCGGAAGTTTTTGTATGTAGCAGATCTCAGCTGTTGAATGAATGAACTTCTAAATTTGTCTTAATACATTTTATGAATGCCATTCAAGATGGACTAAAAATGACAATGGCAACAAACGGCTCATTAAAGACCAGAATGTCTTCAAAAAGATTTTTATTTTTATTTTTTTTAAATTTTGTATTTATATATGCTATTTTATCATTTTAGAAATTAGAATACAAATCTATGGAAATTGGGTGGAATCGAACTCCATCAAGAAATGTTATACAAAGGTTTATCTCCATAATTACTGTAAAATAGCTAAATATTTTACAAATTCACAAATTTGGAGTACAAAATGATTTAACAGACATGAAATGTAAGCAGGTGAAGATGAACAATCAAGATATCTAAAATGGTAGGTTGTCTAAGTAGATCATTCTTCTGCTTTCAAGACCCAAAATGACAACTGAAAAATAGTCCTATGGTTTTTGAGGTTAACTGTCAAAAATAACGCAAACGATGCATAATACTATGACAAAGCAAGCAAATACATGTTTTGTCAGGCGAGTTGAAGTCGAACACTTTTAATTGGTTGCATGGATGGGTACCAATTCTCAACTTTCGTCTTAAGAACTAAAGAAACTTGGAGAGAACTTCAATAAAATTGAGACAAACAATTAAACGGCAATGATGACCCCAACAACCTGCCTGACAATTGGAAGTACAGAGATGTACATAAAAAAAACCTGCTCATCCTTATTGGGAGTGGATCAAAAGAGAATCAAGCTAACTGGATTTCTGTATAAAGTTTGTATGCAGTGTTGAAAAGTCAGAAAAGGTATTGAATTTGATTTATAACACTTTTCAAGTCTAGTGAGCATTTATGAGCTTCTATCTAAGACTTAAGATTTCTAGGAAATATTTTTATGAACATGCTCACATGATGAAATGTACATGTAGGTAAATTTTTATTTATTTATTAAGTGCTGGCTGGGGGCCATGAGCTGCCCCTGGAAAGATTTTTATGCCAGCGGAGATTAAGAATGATACAAATATGGTCAACAACACAGGTGTTTGATGCATATGGAGGCTTTTCTGAAATTGCAAAATTAATACAGACAAATTGATTGGCATCCCACCAAGGATTTGAATTTTAATCACCAGGCTTTAATTTTACAGTAAATGGTACCACATCTTCCTTGTGGGATTTACTCGATAGCAAACTTTGATGCATCTATGTTTTGTTTTTTGTATTATTAATTTATTTAAACTTGGCGAAATACAGCAAGTGTTTTTCAGAGTGTGTGACCCAAATCCTGCTATTACTGACTATATGATTTTTTTTTTTCACCCCTTATTTTTTGTTTCCTGTGAGTGAAGCCTAAAATAATAAGCAAAACATAGCTGCTTTTCTTTTAATGAGGCAAACAAGAAAATCCCTTCTTTTTCAGCAACCTGCATGTGGAACAGTATGGAATCTTAAAATGGAGACTGTCGGTATTAAAATTCAAACTCAACAGAAACCACTCATTTTATCGTAACTGTGGCCACTTTCTTGTTTCAGGACCATCTGCAAGGGGCTAGAGTTTTGTGTGACTCGCTCTTAAGCCATTGTGGGTGCATTAGGAAGTGGTTTGTAACGGTGAATAATGACTGCTTCCCAGTGTGTCCAGTTGTCCTGAGGTGTTCTAGCGTGAATCTCTCCAACCAAAGTTAACATTGCAAATGGTCAAATGAAAATAGAGACTTTGGAATAGAAAGCCTTCTCTATTCTATATATAAACAAAATTCAACTACGTCTTATGCCTAGTTGTTCTAGTTTCCGTATATCTAGCTGTATTCATTTATTTTTTTGTGCCTATTTGTGCAGGCCATCTTAACTTCCACTCACGTGTGAATGTGTAGACACAACTCATTAAAGAGGCTGAGGGAAGTGGTGCATATAAAACTGAATATTATTCTTGTCCCGTTACA
Organism: Poecilia formosa; assembly: GCF_000485575.1. NCBI lineage: Eukaryota > Metazoa > Chordata > Actinopteri > Cyprinodontiformes > Poeciliidae > Poecilia > Poecilia formosa. The sequence continues at coordinate 519,614 of NW_006800043.1, forward strand.
CCGTATTGACTTTTGCCTATCTTCACCATCGTGTTTATTCTGGCTGGTTACTCTTGTTGTTGTAATGAATGCGTAAAGGTTTGGGGGCAGAGTGACACGGTACGGGGGGGTGTGTCTCATTCGAAGAGCGGCCACTGGCACCCATCATGCCCTGTGGTCATTACTCGCATTGGTTGAATCCGCTTCCTTTCAGCATTAAATGAACTCCTTGTCAAGTGCTGACACAAGAGGTTAGGCAATTTGTCAGAATTTAATCACATTCTAATAAACAACTGTGCTAATCTTATCAAAACTGATAACATACAAATGGGTTGCTCTGTGGTCAATCTCCTGGGAAATAGCTTTGTCTTCTTGAACGTTCATTTGTGGAAACCTTTGTCCAGTGCAAATCAAAGTTTTAATTAAGTGTGTGGCTTGTTGTCTCCCAGTAAAGGTCTTGTCTGTCTGTTAATTGTCTTGGAACGTGTGCGGCGTATTTTATTTAATATGTGCATATAGAGAGATGCAACACAGTCTGTCTTTATTCAATGTCAAAGTCTTATTTCGGCCATTTTTTTCTCTCTCTCTTTTATGGACAAATGGTCCAGACTGATTTACCTTGAAGAGATGAAATTGACTCCCCACCCTCAAACATTTTAATAGCTTCACTTTTCGTTTGGGAAATTTTGCGTCTTTGCAGCCACGGTTACAACAGCTTGGTAAGCTTCTTCTTCACATATAATAGTGGTATGAGGTTTTCCACGTTCTCTTAAGCCACTCCTGTAGAATAATTTATCATCAGCTGTTCATGCTGCCTAATCCCAAAATGAGGCCATTTGTTAATTCTTTGCTGCATGCACAGCCAATATGTTAGTGGTCAGGATTTGATTGATACAATATGTTCCAAGCTTCAGCTAAACCCTGTAATGCTTTTGCACACACATCTGTCTTGCAACCCACCACATTCTGACTACACGCTTACTTTTCTTGTGTTTTTTAAAGTGTGTGTGTGTGTGTATGTATGTATATGTGTATATATATATATATGTATATATATATATACACACACTTTGCAAGCAGTAAATGCAGCATCATTCACTTATAGTGTTTTTGCTTTCTGAGAAACAATAATTGGTACAGTTCTAAGCACAAACATGCAGCCCATCCCTACATTTCCACTCCATAACAACTCGGCGTCTGAAAAACATCTTCTTACTGCCATTAAAAAGTCTTGCAAGACACGGTGAAAATGCCAGTAGAGGTTATCTCATCCCTGGTCACCGAATGTTTTTCTGCCTCTTTGATTTTCGTGATGGTATTTTGACACAAATGATCAAGGGGAGGCACTAAATAGCTTTGAGTCTATGCTTTGGAGATCAAAAGAGCCCAATAATGTGACATTACAGGTTGCATTGAGGCACTTTTAGAGCCTGGCCCTCATGATCAGCCTCCTCTGAAAACATCAGCTCAGCTTGAAACCACAGGCATGGGGGCTCATGGTGACAAGCTAATAAACCAGCTGGCTGCTTTCCTTGAAGACTTGTCTTTATCCCTTTTAGTATTAACCTCCAAATAAAAGATCAAGTAATGTAACACCTACTTTGTCATCTAATTTAGGCATAGCATTTATTTTAATGTATTCCACACGTCACCCTATCAAAATGGAACGGCTTGTGCTCTTGCAGATTATTTTAAGATTCTGAATAATTTGAAAGTAAAGGCTTTTCCTCTTATTTAAACAGTTCTAAGTTTTTGTTAGAGGAAAGTGAATGATTTATGGTTGCATATTTCTCCCCTCAGGACTTCAGGAATGAGGTTTAACTTTTTGTCCTGCTGAAAATGCCTGAGATGGCACCGCGACAACCCCATGGCACTGCAGTGATGGATGTACACAGCACAGGAGCATTTTCTAAAATTAGCATTATCACCTCTGTTGGACTTTGGCCAGAGCCTCGAGGTTTTAAGGGCCTTACAATGTTTTATTTATTCTATATAAGCTCCTGTGGAGTCAATTTTCATTTGTTCCTGAGATTAAGCGTCACATAATGCTGACCTGAAATGGTTAACATTACATTTTGTGTCGTGTTTTTGTATTTTTGTTTGAATAAGAAAATGTGTAGATGCGTCTTGGGTAAAGATTTAATTCAGAAAATTAAATCTTCAATGTTGATTGAAATAATGTAATTTTGATGAGTGAAAGGAAATTGTTTAAGGCACCTAAACTAACAGAACAGCAAACATGTCTTTTTACTCAGCTAAGACTGTTCGACGTACGTTTTAAGTGTTTTGGAAAAATAGAGATGTAGCCACATATTGGCTGGCGACTACATTTTTAGTTTTATTGGCCTAGAGTTGTGACTTACTAGTTGGAAACTAACGGCCCTTTTGCACTGCTGATCCGAGCCAGGGTTCAAATCCGGGTCAAGAATTTTTGCTTCTTGAACTTTGGGATAAGTTCTTAGTCTTATCCCACCCAGCAGATAACATACATCCTGAAACTGTTTGTGATGCTAGTTGCATGAATGACCCATTTAACTTACTAAAGACTGTATATAGGACACTATGATTTCCCTGATGCAGACAACGCAGATGGAATGGTGCAATTTAAACAAAATGCACGATGGAGCATCGTGACTCAATGGAGTCCACAACGAAACGTGGAATTTCACAGAACTTGCTGATATTTCAGAACGGGAAAAGCTTTACAGCACCTACCGGTCGTTACTTAATTAGGGGACGTTTGGGTCTACTTGGCTCTCCTCTCCACACAGAGAGTAAAAACGGTCAGCCATGGCAAAAGAAAAAGAACATGAGCGTTACACCGAAAGACTGACGGTGATTACTTCAGTGGAGATGTCTGTGACCGATGCAAGAAATATAAATGAACAAAGGTCCTGATTAATATGGAAGTGCACAGTTTACAGTTTGCAGGATTTTTTTTTATATATGACATATATTTGTGTCTTGAGTTCAACTGTTTAAAAATGTTGACTTTAACAAGCACTAGACCAGGAGCCCTCATCTTCCTGAATCCCACCGTGGGTGTGACCGTGAACACTGGTCTACAGATACTACTCTTGAAATTCAGAAACAATTTATAATGTATGCATTTATTATACCTAAGAAGTTCTAGTTTTTAATCCTAAATCTTCTCTGGTCATTGACCTCTCATATTAATATTGTTTATACCGTCCATTTTACGTTGACAAATTCAAATTTAAAAACTAGAAGTATTTTTGGTTGAAGGAATAAAGAAGGTTGAAATGTTAAAAAAGCATAAAAGATTGTGGAGATAAAATAGAACCATGTGAATTTTGATTATGCTGTGTATTACTGTATTAAGGCTATTCTAAACTCGTATGCTGTATAATAGTTTTACCCAGTTAGTGCAGTGAAGTAACGGTATAAATATGTATGCGCACATGAATGCATGACTTAAAGAAGTAAAAATGACTATCATAGTTGCTAAGCGGTTGACATCTTGGCATTGTGATCATTATGCTTCTCTAAAGCCTCTCTATCAAGTCGCTGATCTCAATAACCTGCAGAACAAATTCCTGGTAGCTATGCACTGATAACTGCAGAAGGATGTTGCTTAACCTTATCTGTTTTTGGCTCCAGTGGCATGTTAATCCACACAATGCCCGACTGTCAGCGTGATGGAAAACACAGAATCATTTTGTTTACTCAACAAAGCCCTTAAATAATTGTTTCCCCTGATGTTTATATACACTATAAACCCAAAGAGGCTGCTAATTTTCAAATGACAAATGCTGCTTATTAAAAAAAAAAAAGAAAAACAACAAAACAAAAACACATTTTCTGTTAAGCGAGCGGGAATGAAATGTACTTGGAAACTACATGTATGGGAAGATTATAGTGGTCAAATAGCTTTTCTAGCATTTAGGATGGCCTAGTAAAGATGTGTAGCAAATCTAAGGAACAATTTGAGGGTGAAAAAAAAAGGCATTTATTAAAATTAGACGATTTTAACCCAGAGAAAAACTGTGTACATTTTTAGATGTCATTTGAAAAAAAAACGTATCAGTCAAGCAAATTAGGAATCTTTGTTTATCCTCAGAGCCAGTTTGTTGTACCCTTAAAGTATAAAAAATCTGTATTTGGTATAAAACATACATTTCTTATTTATGGCCTTATTCTCCCCGGTTTGGATAATCATGTGTGTTTGGTGATAAAGCAGTACAGTACCAATACGTTTCTGAAAGCCTTTCCAGAATTCACCAGTTGATCTTTCAGCAATAAGAGGGAAACGACGTGCTTGAGGATTGGTCACTACAATCAAGCTAGAGAAATGAGCTGGGTGCTTGTTATATTTTGTAAGCACTGCTATTCTTCTTCAGCTATCTTAATTGGTAGCAGCATTGCACAAAGAACAGATTTCTTTTTTTTTTTTTTCATGCAAATCCCCCTGCATATTGAATGTCATTCTATGAATGCATGCACATGAAAGGCCCTGCCTTCAAGTGTTTAGACTGGCAAAATTAACTATCATCATTCTCATAGTAAAGCTTGGACTACAAACTATTTACTGGCTCTGAAGAATGTTATTTATGGAAAACGCGACCATACCTTCATCATAGCTTTTCATACCAGAGTCTTTCATAAGAGAGGCTTATATTATGACTTATATTCAATCAAAAGTCACTCCAGTATTTTTCTGATGGAATGATCTTACAAACAAAGCATACTTGAAGCGCTTTTAGAAAAACATCTCTAATTAAGAGGAATAGGAAAAATTATGTTGCACAATGGTCTTATTTACCAGCCCTAAAATATGCTTTCATAATGATAGCCTAAAAAAACAAAAAAACACCATGCTAAAAAAGAACATATGCATGAGCAATTACGCATAGCAAGCAGCAATCTTGCTTTGTGTTCCATTAGCACATTGTGCTTTTAGCAGTTCAAGCAATAATTGGCCGATTACAGAATATGCTGTTGGGGATATTTTTTTTTTTTGTGGTTTGCACTAAAAGTCTGTGCATAGCTGGAGAATGCTGACCTTAATTTGCTGTGTTCTCCCCAGTTTAGGAGCAGCTTAGAATTTCATATCACAGCAGTTTGAATTGAGATGGCACAGAGCAAGCTCCATTGGGGCTCAACAGGATTGAATTAACAGTGGTGCTGGCTTAGATGTCATTCAGGGTGAGCCTTTGCTTCATATTCCGTTGTATCACTGCCAGGTTCAGACCGACTCTACTAACCCTGGTCAAATTCATTTGTGAATTATGCATTCGGTCCAGGAGTGTAGAGCGATTTGCTAGGGTTAGGTCAGGAGACTGACACCGGAGTATTTGCACTGGTACACGTATATCTGCAGCTGCTGATGAAACACCTAGGCTGGGTATTTCTCAACTGTCAGTGACCTCACTTCTCAGATGAAATGATGGCATACTGCGATGATCTCACTCGAGAGGTTTCAGTCTTGTCGCATTAACGGCACATTAGTGGAAGTTGAGTATGCTGGCTTCCAGCGAGTGCAGTTGGCAGGCAGGAATTAAAGATGAGATTCTGGAACATTTTCTTTGCCTCTGTGGAGCTGAAGAGTTCACATTCTGTGCCCCAAATTAAATGTCTTGCCCTCTCCTTTTCTCTGCAAACTATTTGTGTCTGTCTGAGTTAGCGTTATCACGTGATGTGCGGACAATAGAGAGGCACTCTTGGACCATGGAGAGGTTACAGGGGGTTTTTGTGTTGTCCAGCAAAGGGAGGGCTTTGGAGGGGGGTGCGTCCAAGCTGTGAATGGGATCATTGAGTTGGAGGTAATTTTGGGCTCTGGTTCAGGGCATTAGTTGGACAGTCCTTTCTGCTGACGTGCCCGTTTCCCCCTCTTACTCCCTCTTTTTTTTTCTTTTTTTTTTTTTCCCTACACCCAACCCCCAGCTCTTCTCTGTGCTGCATCGGCATTTCTGCCCAAATCGAGCCTTTATCGTCCTGTCCATGGTGACATGTGTAACAGGGTGTGGCAACCAAGATCTCTTCTCACACTTTACCTTAGGGAGCCTATTCATCTGGAGATGGATAACCTGCAGTTGAATCATTCATTTGGCATTTATGTGGCTTTTTAAGCCACCAGAGCCCAAGGAACGAATAATTGCACGTGGAACATTCCTATACATTATCATTGTAGCTTTTACCGTTAACATTGGCTATAGAACAGCCTCTTCAAAGCAAGTAAACTGAACACACTGTCAAAATCTAGTTAAAACTACAAGAACAGAATGAGGCCATTTCTTTTGGTTGACCTATTTAAGACCGATGGACATATGTTGTTGTTTAAATATTTAGCTTTTGATCACCATGGCAACAGAAAATTAAAATTGATATTTTTCCTTATAGAAATGTATTGTGATATTGACTGATGACTGAAATCAGCTAATTTGGCCCATGTCTCGTAAGCCGGAAAAACTAAAGAGTTTAATTTTCCAATCAGTTAATGCACAGTACTTAAAATAGTCCTGTTTGCAGTAACAGCAACACTCCTCAGTGGAAGGTGGTGGTGAAGGAGCATGGGGTGTTGGAAATCTTTGAGTTTAATTATCCTTATTTCCATTGGAAGATGGATGAATACCCTTTTTAGAATGCTATCTATGCAGATTTCTTGTTTGTTTTGTGTTTTGTTTTAGAAAAAACTGCTGTCACAAAAGTGATTTTTTTTCTTTGCTTCTCTTATAAAGAATTAATTACCAGTCAAAGCAAGTAGGCTAGAACAAACAAGTTATATTCTGTTCTGTATTTTCTTGTATTAAAAATGAATCAATTAAAATCCAAGCGGGCAGTTCAATGTTTTTTTTTTTCTTGTTTTTTTTTTTTTACAAAAAAAGTCGGTATTAATGCCATTTGTAACTATTTGATTTCAATGTGTCTCGTTATTTTTTGGGGATGTTAATGTTATATAATTGCCAGCCTCACTTTTTTTTCTTCTTTTTTTTTTTTTTTTGCAGTAAGCTCTTAAGGATGCAGTCAAAATTGTCTAAGACTCTGCCCACTTTGAGAATTGTGAAGTTTCCTAAATTTTCTGACAGCCTTCTGCTGCATTGAGTTATTTTGACAGTCCCTTACTCTGTATTCTACCTCCGTCTGAGTATCTGCTGCTGACTTGAGATGGCTGGTGATTGCCTGAGGGCTTTGAGCTTACAGGCACCTGGTTTAAAAGCCAAACCAGCAGAAAGAGAGTCATTTAACTGATGTCAGCATTGCCGAGTTCAAAGGGGGGAGGAAAAAAAAAAGCTAATTGGTCAAGGGTAATTGAACTGAAATGGGCAGAAAGGAGACGGCCGGTATTAAAGTCTAAAATAAAAACGCTGCCACCCTGCATTTCTATTGTCGAAAGTTTAGCTTTATTAAATTTATTCTGTGTGCAGTAAGGCAACGTTTTGGCTGAATGGCAGTTTTGTGTAACCTGCAGGTTGTTATTCAGCAAAGACTTTAAGGTTGCCCACATCATTGAAAAATGTAATACTTCCAGGATGTGGTGTACTTGTGGTTTTCTTCCGACCCCAAACTGGTCAGCTGCATCTTTTCCTGGAGCTCAGAGAAACTTTACGCTCTCAAAGCGCAGATGATATTCTGTAGACATCACTGGGTCCCGAAGGTATTGGCCCCAAGAAGATGATGCGCCCACATTCACCGCTGTTTTGTTTTTATTTTTTATTTTTTTGTTTTGTTTTGTTAAGTAGTTTCATATCTGTTTAGTAATTCATGACAGCTTCAGTGTAGTCTAGATATAAATGATATATGGTCATGTTATAATCTTTCTAAGCAACACAACAAAACATTTCCATACATGTAAATGAAGCTCTTTGCTGCTGAGGTGTTTGTGTGTGTTGGATGCTGTGTGTGTGTATGTACACGGCATGTGTTGCACTGTCACTCAGTCGTAACATGAAACAACATTGTACCCCTGTTACCGTGGCACCTGTGGGACACGAGCCCCCCGTGAGCCACCTGTCTTCTGTGACTGGATGTGTGCTCCCCAAGTTTTAGATTTCTGTGTGCTCTTTATGAAATAAACATCAAACTCCAATCTTGTATCTCGAAGAGTCGAGGATCGTAGTCGTCCCTGTATGTCACAGGGGATAAAACTAGCATGCGATGGCCTTTCCTGAAGCAAAAAAAAAAAAAAAAAACTGAAACCTTTCCAGCATTTCATATGTTAAAATATTCAAACTTTATTTTTTTTACAAAGCTTAAGACTACAAGGCATTTAGCGTTGTCCACATCATGTTTTAAATATACTGTTTTGAGGGGGAGTTTGTATACATTTAATAGACCTTAAACAGCACACTCCCTGTTTTACCTTAACTTTGTTCTCCTCTGTTTTTCTTCCACTTCACCCGTTTGGATCTGTACCTTTGGGCAACAGCTTGAAGTGAATAATGTATAAGCAAGGAGAAGAATCAGAAAACCTTTGTGGGCTTTCTGTCTCACTGACTCTCTTTCAGTCCTTTTGTCTATATTCCCAGCTTCTCCCTCTGTTTGTCTAATTTTAAACCAAAATCCTTGTGCTGCTTTCTCTTGCAGTGAAGTTTGTCAGCTGTGGCAGAGGTGGTCTGGTGCGGTTTGAATGCAGCAATCCATCTGACTTTCGGATAGAGGACAACGGAGTAGTTTACGCTGCAAGGACTCTTCAGCGCACTCCAGCCCCTGCTTCGCCCTTGCTGATCAAGGCTGTAGACACCACCACTCAGCAGCAATGGGTGACACAAGTCAAAATGATGCCTCCCACACAGGTGAATAATCTTAGCTTGTCTGTAATGCTCTGTCACTTGTTTTCCGTGCCTGATATTAATGCTCTGGAAATGCAAAACGATGATTCCTGCTCTTACAGCAAATAAATAATGCATTTTACGCCTCCTGTACATTCACAGATGACTGCTTCCCTGAATTGCAGCAGGTGTTCCATGAGACAGGATGGATGCTTGCTTAATTAGAACTGAATGTGTCAATTTACCAGAAGCACAAATGTTATATCAGCATGGTCAGTGAAGGGTAAGATCAGATGCAGAATAGCTTTAAGTAAAGTTTAACTCTGAGGTCACAGCTTTGTATTCCAGAGGAGGGCACGCCTCTTTTTAAGCAGCGCAATATGGGAAGCATCTGTGTGAGCTGGAGAAAGCAGCTCATCTGTTAGTTTCTGTGACCATGTGTTCCGCATGTCAGCATTGTATTTGGCAGAGGATGAGTGGAGTTTGACAAAAAAAAAAAAAAAAAAGCCCAGCACATGTCATGTCTGTCTGCGCTGAAGCTTGGAAAGAAAGCTGCAGCTAAAGGCCGGCTCCGTTCCAGACATTTAACCTCTCTTTAAAGATGGTGGATATCTGAATATGCCTATTTAACAATCTCTGCTGCTCATAGAAGCAATGATAGACATAAAAGTACAGCCATAATGTTTTCATTTGTGTGTTGCTGTATTCGTACTCCTTCTAAGGAAAGAGTTAGCACCAAGTTGCATAAGTAAGTAATTATTGCTGTAAGATTTTGGACTGCACCGATTACAGTTTTCTGGCCGATCGCCGATCACCAATCTTTTAAAAAGCCTGACCTGCCAATTCAGATTTTGGCTGATGCCAATTTCTTTTGGTTGCCAAATATAGCAATAAAGTCGCAGAGTTGGTAACAGTGATTAATTATTGATTAATTATTAATTAATTATTGTTAATTGCAGACACAACCTAGCGGGCAGGTCTGTCAGTTTGTAAGGGGAGAACAGAAGAGGACAGTGGCTGATTTTTAAACCTTTATTGAAGTAGATAAGATCCGGGGTTAATATCTGCTTCACATGTAACTATCAGTTGCTCACTGATCTCCCAAAATTAAGAAAATCTGCGCCAATAAATCATCTGGACAATAAATCAGTACACCTCTAATTAGGGTTCTAAATTATTGGCCATGTGGTGTCCTAACAATCTTGCTTTCTTTTAAAACTTTTGATGTACTTTTCCTTAAAGCACATCAAAAGTTGTGCTTAAAGGAACAACTTATACATATTTCTATAAGTCAGGCTGCTTATAGAAATGTCTGTTTGAACTGTAATAAAATCATCTCCAAAAATGGGTGCCAATTTTACATTGATGTGAAAGTAAAAGCAACACTGATGGTTTGTTTTAGTGCTGTAGACACAACTCTGCTTGACGAAAAATGAAACTGGTTCAGGTTGGGATTTTATCCCATTAGTTATGAAAAGGATTTAGTTTATGCATTCCTATTGGTAAGTGTCATGTGAATTTCTGCCTCAGTCAAGCTATCTCTGGCTGATGCAAATTTCTGGTTTTCTTTGAAGTCCGAATCTGCTGATGCCAATTTCAGACAGTTTTGATTTGTATATGCACTTTTTTTTTTTTTCTAATGACTGCGAAAAGGAAAATAAGCTCCAACTTCTTTTAATAGAGGTTGTATGTAGCTTTGAGTGAAACTTGAAATTACGGAACTCTAAGATAATTTCAAATGTTCTATCTGAATTCATTTAACTCATAAAAGGCATGGTGGTATGAGCTTTTAGCTGGTGAATTTTTCAGAGTTCGTAGTTTTTAACACATTAAATGAAAAGGAAATTCTGATGTTTCATTATTTTACCCACCAGACTTCAACTGGGACCAATTAAGGGAAATTTGACCATTTCTGATTTATATCTAGTCCCGTCTCTACATTTGACTGTTTTATGCCAGAGACAAGTTCTGAATTTTGCCTACCATTTAAAATATCACTGTTGTTGCATGTGGTAACTGACTTTGTGGTAGTCTGTATCTTTGAATATACCCTGATTAATAATGAAATTGGGGTCTAACTTTTCCCTCTCTTCCATTTTTGAGGTCATAAGAAGTTACTCTCCTCAATAACCACCCCACACACCTCCAAACTCTTATTATTGTCATAAATCATCACATCTTTTAATCATATCGGCAATTGCATTTTTTTTTTTTTTAATAACGCAATTAATGTTGCCAGCCTTGGGAAACATTTTAATCAATGGCAACCAAACAATATTCTCATTAATATGAGTGCATACCTCCTTGCCCTCTATCTCATCGCTATTTAAACTTTAGTTCTACCACACTCTGAGAAAACAGGCTGGGTTAGGAAATGGAAGACAGATTTTTTTTTTTCCTCCCTTTTCTTAAAGGGCAAATAGACACACACACCCAGACGCACACACACATAATCCTTCCTACACACTCACAAACATTCAGGCCATCACTCAGCCCAACACTCTCTGGGAGTCTGAAGTAGACTTTTAATCTGAAGATGGAGAATGCGGGCTAAGTGTGGATGGGTGCAGACCTCCAGTGCGCCAGAGATGGATCTGTTGTGCGTTGGGCCGAACACATCCTCCACGCCATTCATCATTCCAGATGCAAGTTCCAAATAATTACTGGTCTCACTTGCAGCCATTTTAATAGGGTAATAGATATTTCGGAGGCATGCTCCTTCGCTATCTGTCCGCTTGCCTTCTCTGCGTTTTCAGTGTGTGAAAGCGGCATAATCGGATTTCAAACATGATTAGTGGAAGCTCTGTGACATCTCCCCAGATGTTAGAGGAGGGGGAGTGTGGGACGTGACTCATGTTATAAGGTGAAAAAGTGGTAATTAATTTCCGTGTTTGCACAAGGCGCTTCGTTGGAGTTTGGAATACTTGACTACCTAACAAGCTGTCAGTGTTCAGATATTAAGACGATGCAGAGGAAGGTTGCTCAAAGGGAGCGACAGTTTGTCAATGTTAATGGATATGATGTTGTTTTTCAGACTTTATGTATTGACTTTGTTTTTTAATGTTAATGGATGGTGTTCTTTTTCAGACTTTATACATTCACTTTGTTGTTTTTGTTTTCTGTCCCATCTTATTCAATTCAAGGGTATTAAAACTTTTTTGTTGTTGTTGTTGTTCTGGCAGTCTTAGTCCCTGGAGCAGCATAGGCAATTTGAGCTATGTGCGTGCATAGTATCTGGCTTTCAGGTACCACCCTCCTTTGTTTCAAATCTTTTTCATTACTGCTGAGGGAGGATGGCAGATCCATTATGGAAGCTGGTATATCTGTGTGGGTGTGTTTTATCAGCACATAAGAAGAGATCTGCCATTTAAAACAGTCCAGTGTGAGGCTACAGAAGCAATTTCAATGCATACCCTCACATACGTGCTGTTTTGAATTTAAGACTTCAAAGAAAACCAGAACAGATGGTCTTGTTTGATTAAATGAGGATTAATAATAACTACCAAATAACTCTTAAAACAAGCCTGTTTGTTGCCAAGATGCTTACTTTAGTTTTTAACTTTTCCAGAACGGGTCGATATCTTTGTAATGATGTCGAGATGTTTTTTGTTTGTTTTTTTTTTTCAGAAAAATTAGAATTTGTATTTTTAATCTTCAAGTGGCATGTTGACATTTTACTCTGTAATGTTTTTTTTTTTTTTTTTTGTTTTTTACCTATATAGAGTTGTCATTTAAGTTTTGCTATCAATCTAAAACGCCAAAACAAATTGGACAATAAATGTTAAAACGGCATCATTAGCTGTATTTATCTGGGTTTTGTGGTCACGAGAGGAGGCTGCCAGAACACCATGTGTGGAAGAAAGCAGTTGTAAAGTATGGAGAGATGCATTTGAAACTGTTGTGCATCTTATATTTCTAACTGCAAATATGTGTATTTCCAATAACGGTACATTGGGCTACATATAGGAGTACCAAAAAAAAACAAACAAAAAAAAAAACATTTTGCTGCAGGTTTTTCCAAGGTGATCTTATTTGGAAGGATTTGGAGCTAGTAAATATCTAGAGCCAGGACTTATTCAGGCACACTGAGCTTAGCTTTATCTGCAACGTCTCAAAACCGAGAAGGACAGGAAATTCCCAGTGAAAACAAATGTGGAGTAGAGTTAACCAGCTGCCAAGATAGTGGCTATCTAATCCATTTACCTCTAAGGTCAAAATGAGGAATGGCTTTGTAGCCTACTTAATCCTTTTCCGAGTTTGAAAGGAAGTGTGATTTGCTTACAAGTTTGCCAATAATAGTTAAGCAAACTACTGTTAGAATATATAAGCTAATGATTTTTTTGTGCGTTTTATGTTTAAACACAACATTCAAAATGATTGTGCTGCAGCCTGAAGTGACTCAATTCAGATTTTTTTGACATAATGCGACCTGTATCCGATCTTTTCATGGCAGTGTGAACAGCACAGATCGGATTCTTTTTTGAATGTGACCCATATCCGATACGCATCCGATTCAAATGCGACCTAACCAGGTCGCCTTCATCCGAACTGAACGTCACTGTTTCTCAACAAATCTCACTATTCTGCATCATCTGGTCATATAATATGACAGATTATATGAAGATTAAGTTAATATGTTGCTCCGGCCGGGCAACAACTTCAAATATGTAAGCTAAGCTCCACCGTTAGTCTCCATGTTTACTTCCGCAAACACTGAGCACTTCTTCTTTTTATGGCGGTTGGCAGAACACTGAGAACGCTGACGCTATTGCGCCCTCTACTGTGCGTGCGGGACACTTTCAGTTCATTTGCCCGTTCAGACTGCAGAACACATTCAGGTCGCATTTACTGGCAGTGTGAACGGCCCTGGCAAAAAAAATCGGAATTGAATTGAGTCACTTCAGGCAGCAGTGTGAACGCACCCTCTGTCTGGTGGTACGTGGAACTTAAATTGCATTGCAATTCTAGTTTGAGAACAACGGCTCCCTTAAATCACTTCTAAGCTTTCAAAAGACTGGTAACTATTCCAGATCCAGCATGTTCTACACCCCAAAAAGGCAATACAGATGGTTCTTTCTAGTATCTGCTGTCTCACTCCTTGTTTAGAAGTGGCAATCCAGATGAGCAGACGGCACATCCTCTACAAAGTAATGTCCTTAATCAGCTTCTTACTTTTTGTTCTGCTTCTAACTTTATTTAAACGCCTCACTGATTGTGAAAGTGGTTGACTTTCTCTAATAACACTGAAAGGTGTGTTCACTGCTCTTCAAAAGGAGTACAGGATGTGTGAGTTTGTATGTGGAAAGTTGAGCTGAAAACCTGAAAACGTATTCCATTTTCCAACTGATTCCTTGTTCCATTAATTTTCTTTTGCCAGCTTTTGCTCAGATCTAAAGCGTAAAAATTACTGTTCGTTGTGATTGGAACATGAATGTGTATATCTTATAATGTTTTATCAGACCACAAATGTCATATTGGTATTAGAAGTGGCATTAGTCACTGGATTACCAAAGTCTTTAGTAATTCCTTGGTCAGCTGTGAAAATGTTGTTGAACTATTTTTGTCTGTTGCCACAACCCACAGATCGGCACTCCCAGCCTCATAGCTATTCCTCCTGGCTGTTTAAAATCTCTGTACTCACACTCCACTGCATATGTATGATCACTAAATCATTTCCTTTTGACAGGTCCAGGAACTCGCTGTCCCTCCACTCATGTCCAAAAATTTCGAGGAAATAGTTTTTCCACCACAAAATGCGGACAGCACTCTGAAACGCATAAAGAGAGACTGGGTCATCCCTCCAATCAATGTTCCTGAGAACTCCAGAGGCCCATTCCCGCAGGAGCTTGTCCGGGTAATGTATTTGACTCGACCAGATGCATGCACACAGACACCAGTCTCTCAGCTGTAATTTTTTGATAAGTCAACTTTGCAGGTTGCATAGACTCCTGCAAAGAAAGATGACAAACTTTCTGAAGTTTGTCATCTTTTTGATTGTATCATCTTTTGGTGCACAGAGCAGTCTGCACTGGCGAAGAATTGCATTATTTAGAAGCATTTATAATCTGAAGAGCTCAAAATGATAATTATTGTTGGCTGACTGTTGTGATCCTGAAGTCCTCTTTTCCACATCTCAAGGACAGGTTCAGCCAAATTTCTTATCAACCATTCAGTCCTCTGTTAGCTGTTGCACAAACAACTCTGACAGCTTAGGAGTGGAGTCCTTTTTCTAGCAGTGTACTTTGTACACAGTGCAAAAATCCTGAGATTGCCATATGTAAGTTTTTATTTTTAATCCGGCTGTATGTGAAGGAGGTTTCTGGGCTGGAGTTGCTGATAACAGCAGAAGGAAAGGGTTTGCTCAGCTTGGCTCAAGAGGGTGGGCACACAAGGTCTCAGCTTACATGGAAAACAGGGTAGAAAGTCCAATTATGACAGAACTTCAATACTATGTAGGAACTCATTAGAGAAATAAAAAAAATATGAATTTCCTTTGTTGTCCCAAAGTGGGAATTGTCTGATGGAAGAACAGCA
The DNA here is from genome assembly GCF_000485575.1 of Poecilia formosa. Classification (NCBI taxonomy): domain Eukaryota; kingdom Metazoa; phylum Chordata; class Actinopteri; order Cyprinodontiformes; family Poeciliidae; genus Poecilia; species Poecilia formosa. The sequence goes on from NW_006800043.1 coordinate 534,856, forward strand.
AAGTGACAGCTGTGTAGAATAATTGTAAAAAAAAAAAAATACAATTGCTTTTTTAAATGTGTATTTGTGCATTAAAAAAAAGACTATTTACAGTATCCATTTGAAAAATAAAAATGTGCAAATGCCAGCAGGGATGCAAACACTTCAGTTTTTTTTTTTTTTTGGGAGCGGTGAACTATATTTTTGTTAGTCCAACAGCTGCTGGGAACAAGGATCTCCATTAACACTCTCTTGTGCACCTAGGATTCAGCAGTCCGTTATTGGAGGAACTCTCCAGTTCATGCATGTTTGTTCTCAAACAGCAATTAGCTTTAAACTGACCTAGTATGGAAACTATTTCTCCAAAAGGGATTTTATTTGGGATTTAATGCAATGTTAACAAGGGTTCTAATGCGTCCCAGATAATTCTGTAATTATCAGTTTCCAGGTCTGAGTAAGAATGGGGCCGAGAAAAAAGTGTACAAACATATCTCAGCTTTAGAGTAAATTTTTTCTTCTTTTTTTTCAAACTTGACACAATTTGTTGATGTTCAATAAATGCAGCTGATTTTGATTTATATTGAAATACCATGGTTCATCTAGATTTGCTACATCACAACTATTTGACCCATTTTAATGTATTTTTTTATTCGCTGGCAAAATTCATTCACACACAAAAAAGAAAAACAAAAAAAAAAACAGATGAATACTATTTCTCAAGGTTTTTATTGTGCTTTATGCTTTTCAGCGTGGGGTGAATAAGGACGAACCTGGGATTTTAAAATGGGTCTGGTTCAAACAAACAAATCGCTAAAACAGTTGTTACCCTAAAGGTTGTTGGCAAAAGGCGCTTTTCCACTGGCACGTTGTGCACTAACTGGTTGGTGTGCTTTTTAGTTTCACCCCAGGTAGCGAGCTTTTCCATTATAATGTCTGTTCCTCATTATTGTGGGCGGGACATGAGCAGTAGCAGCGTCAGCATTTGAGAACCTCGAGGTTGTGGTTCTGATGAACTCGAATAAAACCAGATACTTCATTTTGTCTTAGAAATTTATCGCTGGCTCAAGCATAATGATAAAGACAGCAGATTATTTTGCTACACATATAAATACAATCACATTCTCGTACTTATTTATTTTATTTTTTTTTAAATGTGCAACATTTTGGATCTACGCAATCCAGTCAAAAGATGTAAACCAGTCACCTGAACTGCAATTTTAATATATTTTTTTTAAAATCCAAATGAAAAATAAAATTAACATCACAAGCTAATATTATGTAGTTCAAGTGTTTCACGTTGTTGGTGGAAAAGCTACCCACTGCTGCACCGTTTCTCTCTCCTTCATTACTGTCCGTTCTTCAAAGCAAAGTGCTATTAGCAGCGCTGCTACATCATGGTCATTCTGCTGCAAAACTTACCACATGCGTTCCTGCTGCTGCTCCTTATTAAACTCATAATTACTCCTCCGTGCTGAGCAGCTCTCTGTTGGCAGACGGCATGGCCCCGGTTCACAGCTAAACTCTAAATGCTGTTTGCAGTTTTCAGTGACGTAAAACACGAGCCAGTCAGTAAATGTGGTCGGCTGTCAATCATATCGTTTCGATGCTGAAAATCCAAGAACAGCCAGGCAGGATTTGCTAATGGAAAATGAACCTGACCGGGGCGGACCGGGACCGAACCGGTTTGAGGTGGTCTAGTGAAAAAGTGCTTAAACTATGCTTTAAAAGTATTTGGTGTGGGATACTCTGTTAGTTTTATTTTATTTTTATTTTTATTTTTTTGTTTTTGTTTGCTTTTAAAAAGAACAAAATGTGTTAAACGTGTCAGTTGAAAGTTGAGCTGCTCTGAAACGTCAAGAATGTAATTAAAGAACCTGAGATTGGAAAAGTTTGTAATTTAGAAATGTAAACTGTCACAACAATATGTTGAAGAGTTTGAATGCATGTTGAATGGTTCTCAAGTAATGAATCTCAAACTGTGTCCTTGTGCCAACAGATTCGCTCAGATCATGATAAAAACCGGTCCCTAAGATACAGTGTGACGGGTCCAGGTGCTGACCAGCCCCCAACTGGAATCTTTACCATCGATCCCATTTCTGGAGAGCTATCTGTCAACAAGCCACTTGATCGAGAACACATCCCTAGCTTTCATGTAAGTAAGACAAGGCAATAAAAAAAAAAAAAAGCATCTTGGAGACTTTCAATGTGATTTACCAATGTTTTTTTGCAGACTGCTTTATCAAGAGAAATGTGAGCTCTCTTTCTTTGTCTTTCTTGCTCTCTCTCCTTAGCATGCTGTACATTCCAGCCAGTTGGCATGTGCTCAAGGGTCATGTGTAGCCTAAACAATCTCCTCAGACTCAATAAAAACCAGATTCTCTCAGGAAAATCTTTCTTATCCGTCTGAGAATTTGAAGGCTTTTGAAGTGGGGGGAAAAAAGAAACATTAGTCAGATACTTGAACATGACCTGTAATTCCCAAGCTGCTTTTTTTTTTTATTGGGATTTTTTTTTTCCATGTTGTCAGAATGTTCAAAAATTGCCCTTCAGGACAAAGTGGTGGACATGAGTCTTGGTTGTGATCTATAGTTGCTGGCATGTTCATCCATCTTGCAGTAAACTGGTGTATTGAATTTTCATGTTTTTCATTACATTATTCACAACTAGCTTATGAGAAAGTGTATAATTTAGTGAGGTTTGGCTTTATACTACAGGGGTTTTCATGGTCGGCCAAAACCTGTTACAGATTACCTTCAAGACATTAAAGATGGATAAATGTAGGTGTAATAACTCTGTATTTAATTGCCAAAATCTAAAAACAGCAACTTAAAATGACAACTACATTTATGGCTTAAGTCATATGGCAAGGTAAAAAATCCGAGTGGCTTACACAGCTCAAGCAGTTGTATTTAGATTACACTTTGTAATTCGTGTAGATCTAAAATTGAAAGATTTTAAATCTCTTGAGCTTAAGTATGACGCATTGCTGTTGATTGCTGTGAAATGTTAGTGTTTCCACTGCTCTCCAAGTGGAAACCAGGATATATGAATGCTGCACACAAAATGGGTCACATGACAGAATGGGAGCTGCAGCACCTAATTCAGTCTTTTTTACTGTAAATTGTTCTGAAAGGAATTGTTTGGGAAAACCTGTTTTATCAACAATATTAAGTTAATCTGCACATCCTGAATTACAACTTTGCAAGCTGTGCACAGTAAAATTGTGTAGGTTTTAAAAAGGTTGGGTGTGAAGAACACAGCAGGTGACACCTAAATAAGAGATTACAACACAACAGGATTTGCATGTTAAGATTCGAATACTTGTATTGTGTTTGTTTAGCAATATATAATGTAGTTTTTTTTTTGTTTGTTTTTGTTTTCTCCCAATCAGTAGATTTACACCTGGAAAATGCTTGTTTAAACTATTCTACAATCCATATGTTTTTTTTGTGTTTTTTTTTTATTCTCCTTCAGCTGAGAGCTCATGCGGTAGACCTGAATGGCAACCAGGTGGAAAACCCCATAGATATTGTGATCAACGTAATTGACATGAATGACAACCGACCAGAGTTCACTCACCAAATCTGGAATGGAACTGTTCCAGAGGGCTCCAAACCAGGTGAGGCTTTTGCACATCTTTTTTTTTTTTTTTTTCCCCATGCATGTGCCTCCAGCTCTAATGTTGCTGTTGTATTATCAGAGCAGCTATTATTCATTTGGTACTTTAAAGTTTGAAAGATGAACACTGGGATTTTTTTGACAATTAATACATTAGAAGGTCACATGGAATACACACACACACACACACACACACATATATATATATTTTTATTTTTTTTCTGTCTCAAAGGAACATTTGTTATGACTGTGACATCTATCGACAAAGACGACCCCAAAACAGCAAATGGCATGCTTCGATACAAGATCTTGTCTCAGAATCCAGAGAGTCCGTCTTCAAATATGTTCACCATCAACAACAAAACTGGAGGCATCATTACAGTGGCCGCAGGCCTGGACAGAGAGGTATTTAACTTTTTTTTTTTTTTTTTTGTTGCTAAATCATTTAATGATAAAATCCATATCTTTTATATTGCTCACAGTGATCATGGATAGTATTTTCTCCAATTGCTTCTCGCTCTTTATCACTGAAACGTGTGCATATGTCTGCATGAAAGGGCTGCATTTTTAAACAGGCGGTTAGCGTTTAGCTGTTAATATTCAAACTGCCTAGGAACTAATGAGCCACAGCAAATTTTGCTTATTACCACCGAAATGAGAAGTAGAAGTTGGCTTGGCTGTTTCACACTTATTACTCTTACAAGGAGGCACTATGCATCACTAAGCAACTAACAGTTTTTCTACCCACCTATCTTGTTTTACTTGTATCTATTTTTTTCTCTTCCCAAAAAAACATTTTATTCTTGCATTTTATTCTCTCCATTACCCCTGTTGCAAAGGTTGCTGCTCTCTCTATAAATTGGAATTGCACGCCTGTTTGAGGAAAATAAATAAAATGATGTATACAGCTGGAGCTTGGTAGCCGCAGCCTTGTGAGGGCAATCTGGCTGAGGTGGCTTCTCAATCACTCCCACCCTGGGGCCACCGTTTTATGTCCGCAAGTCGCCACCATGAAAGTAATTTGCCTGGCTCTCATTACCTAGCAACTGGTCCATCACCTGAGTGGTTTTTAATGTGAAGAGAGTCATTTGTCCCCTTTACGGTACTGTTCATTGTGCGTCTCACGCGCACGCACACAAACGCTCATTAGCCCCAGAGGATGAAGTCAAATTCGTGCGAAAAACTTGTCATTTATCATCATAATTAAGATGTTGGACGAGTCACATTTGCTTCATCTTTGTAGAAATAATTTAACACGGTGCGAATGTACATTGCTAGTACTATCTTATTAAGGATAGTTGTGAGGTAGAATAAAACATAGTGCAGTAATATGGAAATTATGTCTTTGTAAAGTTATAAATACAGTTTAATTTGAAATCGTTTTGTGCCAACTGTCCAATTATCTCCTTATTTCTCCTTTTCTTGCTTTTCTAGAAAGTGCCTCAGTACACTTTGATCATCCAGGCAACTGACATGGAGGGTAACCCCATGTATGGCCTGTCCAACACAGCCACTGCTGTCATCAGAGTCACTGACATCAATGACAATCCGCCAGAGTTTACTGCTGAGACGGTAAGAAACAAGCTCTTATCTGAGATTCCACTAGAATAGACTTAAGGTCCCCCGTTTCATCCGAGCGTTGGGTGAATGCACTCAGCCGTCAGTTCTGCTCACTTACCTGGTTTTGCTTGCCTTGCACTTCTGCAACCATACACATACGCAAGTCGCCAGCCATGTGTAAAGTGTTATATCCTACTCCAAATGTTGACACGTACAACTGCGGGGATGTCTGCCTCAGTGAAAGAGGCACTTACCGGGCTCGCAAATCACAGAAATTTGTAATGCTGCTGTTATGCTATCAGGGAAGCACAGGGAATGAGAACACCGTGACCGGATGATAAGTTACCTTAGATGTCTGTTTACCCTTGATTGGTCCTGCTGTACTTTGTGAGCCAGGGCACAGCATAGTATCGCTAACAGCTCTCTCTCCTTTACATTTATGGTTTATTCATGCAGTTTTTTGGGGAGGTGCCCGAGAATGCCGTGAATGTTATAGTGGCCAACCTGACAGTGACTGACAAGGACCAGCCCAACACACCTGCCTGGAATGCGGTGTATAAAATCACCGGGGGCGACCCCACTGGCAGGTTCTCGGTGCCCACCGATCCAACTACTAATGAGGGTCTGGTAACAGTTGTTAAGGTGAGCGACATCTTCATATTTCTACCCTTTCAGCCTATCGATGCACTGAATATTTTGCTGCAAGAATGTTGATGGTTAAATAATTGCAGTAAAGCATCTTTTCATGCGCGTGTTTTACATATGTGGAGGGATTTGCAGTTAATGCTAAAAGTGTCCCTACCCCTGACAGGTTTTAATTTAAAATGAATTTAATTGAACCCAGAAGTTATGTCTTATGGTTGGACATTAAGACATGCTTGAATTGTAAAAATATGAATATAAATTGAGAAAGAAAAAAAAGTGTTTTACGCGTGTCATGTCAAATTATTCATAATCGGTGGAGAAATCTCTGACGTTACAGGAACCAGTCCCTCTTATCCTGCTAATCACCTTTTTGCATGTTTCCACTGGTATTTTGAGGATTTCTGTTTAGAAATGGGTTCCGTATCTTTGTTGTCAAAATATCTCCTTGCCAATACCCTAATGTATAGCTCCCCCTACAGATTCCCCATAAGATTCAAGTCAAAACTTCGGCTAGGTCCCTCCAAAACATTGTGTAATTGGAAGAAACATGCTGGTATAATTAAAATATATTTTTTTTTAAATCTGATCTCTATAAGGGTATGATTAGTTGTGGACTTACCTGTAAATACATAAAATCCAGCTCTTAATGGTTTATCCTTGTTTTTCATTTAAATTTTTCAGTCGGCTCTAATTGGCAATTTCAAGGCAAAGAAAGAATTAAAACTTTACAGTTTTAAAGCCTTAAACATGTATCATGTTTAAGGCCTTTGAAGGTCCGGTCACATTTTAAGCTGACATGGTTGAACTCGTATCAGCTTTGTTTCTTTGAACTAATTATAACAGGATATAGCATCTCTTTTCACATTTCTTGGCTGTCCTAATATTTTTCAGGCTTGATGAAAATGTTCTTTTGAAGGTCCCCCTCTGTACTTCATATCACACAAACGCAACTCTAATGTGATAACTTTTCTCTAAAGTCCAAGTCTTTATTCTCCTCCTCACTGTTTTCCAGCCCATTGACTATGAAATCAGCAGAATGTATGTGCTGACAGTGGAAGCGAGAAATGAGGTTTCCCTGGCCAGAGGCATTCACCCTCCCAAGCAGTCCACTGCCACCGTCTCCATCAGAGTAACGGATGTCAATGAGAGTCCTTACTTTGATCCCAACCCCAAGCTGATCAGGCTGGAAGAGGGAATGTTGCCCGAGTCGACGCTGACCATGTTCACTGCACAAGATCCAGATCGATACATGCAGCAAACCATTAGGTAGGCAGTATGCGGATAAAATAAAGCCTGCACTGTTAAAATGTCATTAAAAGCCTCCACAGACGTTGAATTCCAAAAAAATAAATAAATAAAAATCAGCTTTAAATGCTTAAGACTACCCATTATATTATTAACAGGGCTTCTCACACTGTTCTTGTGTTTCGGCTTCTGTATAATTCAGGAGCTAAATTGACTTAAATGCTGTCTCTGCTTTAACCAACTTTGCACCATTTATGATAAATTAATATTTTCTTCTGAGAAAAGGAGGCTTTAGAAAGTAAATCTAGTTCTTTCTCCTAATTCAACCTTAAAAAATACAACTACTCTTTTGTTCTGTACTAAGCATTAATCAGTTATGCAATTAAAATGGAATTAATATTGGGCTTTTTCTGGCTTATGTTGGAATCCTATTTTTTTTCTTATAAGATCTGCTGTGCAATTAAAGTTATGTCTTTTTCTAAGCTTTTTTTATGCTAAGCAGTTGCGTTAAATTAAAGTCCCAGCCTTTAATTGATGTAGAACTGGAAGTTCATTGGTGGAAAACAAGCTTATTACATATTGCATATATTTTTTAGATTGATTACAATTCTCCTTCTCAGTTAAAACTCTTAATTCAATTATTCAAGGTTTTTTTGTTGTTGTTTTTTTGTTTGTTTTTTTTAAAGCATGGTTGGATGTACTAAAATGAGTTAATAATTTATCCCTTAGAAATGTGTCACTGTGTAATGTCTGCTCTGAGCGAGCTTGACATTGAGCTGACATCATTTTCTAATGTCGTTACAGTGAAATTGGTTGAAATCTGCACAAAGTTGTTATATCATGTATTTAATGATTTTTGTCCCAATTTTAAACTGAGATGCAGTGTTAAGACCACTTTATTTTTGTGATAGCAAAGAATAATGATTTGTAAAAAAAAACAAAAACAAAAAGTCTGTTTATGTAGGAAGCAGACCATATGTGTACCTTCATATGGTCTTCTGAAGCAAAGTTAGTTTATATGATTAAAATAAATTGACATTTTTAATTTTTTAAGCAAAAAAATAGAAAAAAATAGGAAATAAATTTTCAGCTATTGTAGAGTACATAAAATGCTTTTCATATCATCCGATTTTCTGCCCAACATTTATTTACTCCTAATGTATATTTTTGATTTGTGCAATATGTTTACTTTGCTTAGTTTCTTTGTCTAAGTCATTCCACAAAGTCATTCCCCAAATTGATGTGCATATGATTTTAAGAGTGCTGCTAACATATGGTTGCTTTAAATTGCATTTCCCTTTCATTTCATACCTACCGTCTCTATTTTTAAATAATTTTGAACATCGCTCGGGGAAAAATATTGTTTCTTGCTTTGAAGATCACTGTATGGTTTAAAATAGTACTAGATCTATATATTTGATAAGTTGTAATTTGGAAAAGAAAAAAAAATAGTAGATTTGTGTTCTTGGCACCGGATGTCATGTTTTACTCTTTGCTTGCAAATGTTATAGTATTGGTCATATTTTTTTTTGTAAAAAAAAAATAAATTATAATATTCCTTACTATAACTAGAACACCATAATTTAAATATGGTGTTCTATATTTACAACAATTTAAACACAAAATTTTGTGTTTACATTTTTTTGTGACACTGGACAGCCAGCTTGTCTTGTTCTTCAATAAGCCTTTTCTTTTTTGCAATTGTTTATAACTTCTCACCTCAAGTTTTTCTTTTTCTTTTTTCAGCTTAAAAGTAGTCCACCGGAAATTAAGTTTTTCTTGCAATGAGAAAAAAGCTTGTTTTGTTTGGGTGCTGCAAGTTGCTGGAAGACTTGATGCAAAATATGTCTGAAGTATTTTGCTTAAGAAAAACATTTGAACTGTTTTAACATTCTACAAGAGAAATTGTGCAACCTGCATCTCTACAACACTAAGAGATGAGAGCTGATGGCTAAACTGAAATGAAACATCTGTTTATTTTCCTGTTCTTGCTTCAGATATTCCAAGCTCTCAGATCTGGCCAACTGGCTGAGGATTGACCCCGGCACTGGTCGGATTTCAACAATTGCCATTTTGGACAGAGAGTCGCCCTATGTGAAGAACAGTTTATACAACGCAACATTCCTGGCCACAGACAACGGTATGTAAGCATTCAAGTGCTTCTGCAGTTGCCAAAAATACCTTGTTGAGCTTATGTGATGTACAGGTTTTATGGTCTGGATGTTTTACTCAGACTGTTACACAAGCACCTTTTTTTAAGGCCATTACTGCCAGTGTGTTCAAGGGAAGCTAATGCCTCCTTTTTTCAGACAGAAGCCCAGTGGATGTCTAATGTAGCCCAGCTCTCAAGGGTCAGTCTTCCACCCAGCATTCCTTTGACTGCTTTTTGTAATGCTTTTCACCTGGAGCAGCTGCCTTGTTTACAAGCCCCAAAGATGTCCTCCAAGCTTGAAGCACTATCATGAACGTGGCACTTGGCGTATCAGCAGCACTGACCGCTTTAGCTGGAGGTTAATATGTTAGCAATCCCCAGAATCATCCACCATGTGGATGTTTTCACCTTCTATTTGCACTGGCAGGATTTACCTCTGTTCAGGTTTACCCTGTTCTATGGGGCATAGCTTAGGCCAATAGGCTTAAAAACTCTACCAATAAAGAGGTTTCTCAGCATTAATGGGTCAGGATTGGATGACTAGCTCCTTTGAGCGTGGCCTGAATGGCAAAAAAGCCTCTTAGCTGGGTGAATACATAGAGGAGCCTGAGAGGAGCGACAGTGGGCTCTGTTTGAATGCTTTAGTATTCCTATCCGAGTCCTTCGTCAGGAAGACGTTCTTCAGGAACACAGCAAACGTTCTGATATCCACCTCTGTCTCTGCACCTCCTCACTTGAGATTAAACTCTGAGATGTTTGTATGGGGCTATGGGAGTAAACTGTGCTCTAAAGTGCCAATGAAGAAACCCTATACTTTAGTTTTCTTTGCTGATGGCGAAACGAGAGATGCCAGTTTGTTTACAAATATATCTGAAAATGGGGAAAGTTTTAGGTATATTTTCAGAAATCCTTCCCGTATTTGATTAAAGATGCGTTTGTCCATCCAGGCAAACCCCCAGCAAGCGGCACAGGGACCCTTCAGATCTACTTGGTGGATATCAACGACAATGCGCCAAAGGTGTACCCCCATGAAGCAGAGATATGTGAAAAGCCCGAGCCAAACGCCATTAACATCACTGCGCTGGATGGAGACCTGAACCCCAATGCGGGCCCTTTTGCCTTCGAGTTGCCTCACAGGCCCCAGGACGTCAAGAGGAACTGGACCCTAACGAGACTCAACGGTGAGATACGGAACCATTTCAAATCCTGGCCAGATTCATATAGGGGCCATTCATGCTAGTTTAAACCCCCCTGGGATAATGAGATTAAATTAATCTTCAAATTGCAATTCCCAGAATGTCAGACATGATGAGTCAGCTTTTTTTTTTTTTTTTTTTTTTATTTGCTCTTTGAAGTCGTTACAATAAAGCAGAAAAGAATGTGGTGTTTTTCTTTTTTTTTTTTTCAACAAGTGGCATGTGTGTGTCATAAAAGTTTAAAACAAAAAAAAAAGGTTGATCGCTCAGCAGTTTCAGTCTAAAGCTTTAAGATTTTAATCTTCAATTAGCCTGAGCAAAACTTGGGAAACATGTTTAGCCGTTTGTAAAAGCATACCTTGGAGGTGTCAGACCTATTTAGTAATTTATTAATCTTACCAAATAGGCTTTAATTATTTATGCTAATTTAAAACAAAACCATGAGCAGACAAACTCATTTGTTATGTGTTCAGCTATTAGATAGTGGGAGATGAAACGCAGTGAATAAATCTTAATAGGATAATGGCATTTGGATTATCGCAGCTGGGAATTTAGCCTAAGCAGCATTATCAAAAGGTATTCAGAAGATTTATAAGCTTCAAATCCAAATCCTGACCATGTTTTGGATTAGATATGCTGATGCAACTTCCAGGTAGGAATTTATGCTGCATATTTATGATAAAAGGAGTGTAATCATGGTGTGAACAGCATCTAGACAAACAACTTCTGAGTTTAGGAGTAAATCCCCTGTGAAAAACCTGATCTCCGAAACAAATATATTAGTTTATATTAAAACGCACTGAGCTGCTTAATCTTGGATGTCACCTTTCCAAATGTTTTTCCTTTAAGGATACATTTAGAATCATATAACAGTCTCTCTTTTTTTTTTTCCTCTTCCTCCTTTTTTAGGTGACTATGCTCAGATGAGCCTGAAGATTGGCTTCCTGGAAAGTGGGATCTATGAGGTCCCCATCATAATCACAGACTCGGGCAACCTGCCCATGTCTAATACCTCCTACCTGCGGATTAAAGTGTGTCAGTGCGACATGAACGGAGACTGCACTGACCAGCAGCACATCATGGCCGCTGGTCTGGGCACGGGAGCCATTATATCCATCCTCCTCTGCATCATCATCCTTCTCAGTGAGTATCGCTGCGTCTTCCTCCCAAACTGCACATCACACCAGCGAACACAGGGATTATGAGGGAAGATATCCACAGTATCTCTAGATTACTGTCGGATTACCAAATAGATGGCCTTGATCAGGCCCACATCCAAGGTCCTGAAATATCAGATCCGATTTTAAATTTTGACAACAATTTGCAAATTGTTTATTTCCTTACTGTAACATGAGACCTCTCTCTGTTGCTTTATCATTCAGTTCTCGTGCTAATGTTTGTGGTGTGGATGAAGCGCCGTGACAAAGAGCGTCAGGCCAAACAGCTGCTCATCGACCCCGAAGACGACGTGAGGGACAATATTCTCAAGTATGACGAAGAAGGTGGTGGAGAAGAGGATCAAGTAAGGACAACTATTCTATTTTATTCTTAGTCTCTTAGTGGTTGATTCTTAGATCAGTTTTATTCAACTCGGTCGGTAGTAAACAAGAAATAAAATGTATTATTGATACAGAAACATTTGCTGCATGGTCTTGAATCTGTAAGTAAAAAAAATAAAAAAATTTAGCAAGAACTGAATAAAAGTCGAGTCCGCTTATGATGAAACTTATATTAAATTGTTTGATTTATTCGTTTTTTTCTCTCCATAAAATATATGGCCAAACATGCTGCAGTTATTGATGAAAGCTTGTGATTTGTTTATAAGGACCTTTTCCATATGCATTTTATCTACATAATTCACTTGAAAATTACAGAAAGACACAAACGCATATTGTATATAACTTGTATTGAAAAAAATGGAGGTGACAAAATTTATTGGCAACACTGATAAAGATTTTAAAGGAGTTTAGACTAAATGTATTGTGATAAAAATATTGTATTTTCCAGACTGCACACCTCTACATATTGTTGCATCAGTCAAAAAATGAAGAGGAAATGCACATACTTTGATTTTGAAGTTTGCTGCTGGTTTCTGGTGAAATCATTGGGTAAAAATGTTGTCAAAGGGTTAATAGAGAAACACTTTTGACACTCCTCTGAAGGTGGAGTGTCGGAGCAGGAGCTTCTTAAAAGAAATTTGGCACCTTGAAATTGGCTTGTTTAAGTCATTTTTGGTATACATGTCATTTTTTGTAACAACTGAAGGCAACACAGTTGCTTGCATAGTGCCATTTTATAGCAATGCCCCTTTAAGATGAAGGTCTGGGACTAAGATGGCCATGGAAGAATGATGATCAGTGTTGATGCGGCTAAAAACTTTGCATAGCTATCTTCCTACCTATTGATGACTCGTTTTCAATTTAGTGGCAGAGTCCAGCAGGTCATTTAAAATATCATGGCAATTTAATTTATGATGTCAGGCACGCTTGACATCATCACTTGTTTGTTACTAAAAAGCTAAATCTAAGTCTTATGTGAGAAAAGCACACACTTCCACTTAAAGTTTTAGTACAACTAAGCTTTTCAGGAGTCGCTCCTAAACAAGACTCAAGATTAACATATATCCATGATAATCCTAATCCTACATTGATTTTAATCTGAAATTGGCATAAGAAAGCTTGTAAGGTTATTTCAGTGTTTTCTTTGAACATACCACGCTTCAAACGCTTCAAACCGCTATTGAAAAGATAATACAAGGCAAATGTTCTCTTGTTGTTGAGGAGAATGATTCAAGTTCCATCTCTGACACATGTGTGCAGTCAGGCTGAATCGGCACGGGAACAAAGAACACCTCTTAGAAACTTTCTGCAAGCACGTTTACATTTACTGTTTCTTTCTTGTAATATTTCTGCTTTTTTCTTGCTCCAAGATGCACTTCTGAATCACTCACATCGAAGAACATTTTTCTATTGTACAGTACTTCTTTATTGAAAATGGAAGACTTTTTTTTTTGTTTTTTTTGTTTTTTCCCTCCTCTCTCAAAGGAAGCTGGGAATCAAAGGCTGGAATCAATAATTTTTTTTTTTTTTTTTTTCCTCCTCTCTCAAAGGAAGCTGGGAATCAAAGGCTGGAATCAATAAGGCAAATACATTTTGATCCAATTGGTTCTGGAAGTATTGGAAATGTTTTGTCAACTGGAACAGCTTCCCGCTTCACAGCCCTAATGCACACACAAACAATAGAAATGCAGTGCCACAGGCATCAATAATGTCTCATCTCTGTATCCTCCTGTGCTGATCGGACACGCACAGAATTCAATTGTCCTAATAACCCCTTGTTAGCAGAACGGAATCATTTCATAAAAAAAAGGCAGGATTTTACCAAATGGGCTATTTTCCTGCTGCTGGCTGAAGTGCTTTGGTGGCTTAGGTATAACAGAAATGTGCGGGAGACCCCAGCCTGACCCATCGCAGTGCCAAATTAGCCTCAGAGACGTGTAATTGGTGAGCTGATGTCATTTAGAGACAGACATCTGCTGGGGTGCAATAATGAAGCCCCGTCTAAGGTAACAATATGACTGGAAAGCCATTACACATCTGCCGGTGATTAGGCAGGAGGGAGAACACCCATTTGTCTATTAACATTCTCGGTCTCACTCATAAAATGCACAAACCTGTGGACCAGAACATGTTGAAAAGGGAAACTGTGGCACATAACACCCCTCAAAGGCAAATGGGTGGGTGCAGCGATTTATTGAGGGAAAACAAGCTTCCCGTTTGGCGGAGAGGGGCCAGGGCGTCAGGAGAAAATGGTCTCGTCTGTGGAATGGGAAGCGGAGTCAGTGTTGGGTAAAAAATGGGTCCGACTTTCCCAGCGATGTACTCTTTATAATGCCCACCTCTGTTCTCCCTATCTCCCACTGGGGGAGGAAATTGAAGTGTCAGACCATTGGGTGCTCTCACAGAATGTGATTTTAGTTGCCGCTGTCATCGTCCCGGTTTGTACGGCTTTGTATAGACCTCATTTCATCAAAGGCAGACAGGTGATCAGCTTTCGCTCCCAGGAAATGGTAAAAAAGAATAAATAAATAAATAAAAAAAACAGAAATAATTGCAAAATGAGAAGTGGTTGTGCACAGCTTCCCTTTAGAGAAAGGAGAAAGAAAAAGAAAAAGAAAAAACACAGGTGATTCATCTCCTTAAAATGACCTCAGATTGATTTGAGTCATGTTTACCTTTGATAGGGTTCTGGGAGACGTGCTGTGAAAAAGGCAGGGTTTTCTTGCTCCCCCTTTTCTGTTGCAACAAGTGAATCAAATCAAAATCTTTTCTGTAAGTGTTTTCTCCCTTCAAAGAAAAGAAGGCCGTGTCATTACATTTGTAATATTTTAAAAGAAATCGTCCTTACTTTGCTTCAACACAAGATTTGCTTTTCGCAGTCGTCGTGACTTGATTCTAATAGCACTGAACCAAAGGAAGTAATTACCTCGTCCACATCCAAATGTTATTACTGAAACTTAAACGAGAAAGGTGGTACTGTGTATTTAAGCTACTTAACCCCAGAATGAAAAGGGGGAGCAGTTTGCCAAAAGACACACTATCTGGTGACCGACACATAAGTTTCCATTTGTCATTCTACGCAAAAAGTGTGCCTTGCTGGATGCTCAAATAACGTATAGTGTATAACACCAAAATCTATTTACCTAGACGTGCAAAAACTTTGAATGGTATTATGATGAAATAGTTTAATGTAGATAGTTGGTAGAGGCTGGTATGATTTTCTTTATTTTTTGGTTTTCTTCAGCTTTTGAAGGCATAAGCAGCATTCATGTGTATTTGCGACGTTGGTAAAGTGATGAAATCACTTGGCTGGCAGATTAAACAGGATATGAGTCCACATTTGTCTGCTGAAAGATGGTCCTTGCAGTTTGTTGTTGTACCGATAATGGTGTCCTTTCAGCCTCTCCATTGTCCTACACGCTCACAGCTGTTTCCTCTCAGGCTTCTTTCTATTGCCAGGCAAACGACAACATATAGCTCTAGTAATTTTGATAAACCTGTAAAAGACAAAAGTATGTTCAAAACATTTGTGAAATGTATTTATTTACTCCCTTAAATATCAGTAAATGAATATTATTGATGCTCTTCACAACAGTACTATCACTATAATGATATTATTGTTATTTTTTGGACATTGTTACCCAAAACTGGAATAACTTATTAATGATCTAATTAATTTCATTTCAAAACAATGAACAGTTATTCTTACTCTTGGTAAGAATATTACAAGAGTAATATGTATGAATTTATTTTATTTTACATAAATGTAGGCAAAAATACCCATGATATTAAGTAGTTTTGAAGTGGTTATAACTTTTGGTGGATTCGTTCTTTAAAGAGGAATAAAATGGTGTTGGTGGGCTTTTTTTTTTTTTTTTTTTCCTCCAGGTTGCTTGCCTACAATGGGTTGGATATCACTCATAGTGTGTTAATTGGACATTTTTCCAAACAGCCAAAGTAGCTTATCTAAAAAACAAGGAAAATGTTTAGCATTGTTCATTCAGCAAAGCTTACTGCCTATACGCAGTAACAAGGAATCTGTTGGTCATTCCTACGGGTTTCATACATCAGGAGATGGCTTTGGTCACACCAGTTCTTTCTGTGGCCTCTTTTTAGAGGTGCATAAAACAGTAGAAATGGTGGTGCTTGTTGAGGTTTTGATGTCATAGCTGAGCTTTAGCTTTAAACAGTGCATGTTTAATGAATGAATATAAGGCTGTGTTGCAGTAATGTATCAAATTCTACTCTTGGTAGTTCTTAACAAATCCATGACCACCAATTGCTTTGCTTCTCCTCAAATTGTGTTATAATATTACCACTACAAATGGCATCCAAAGTTGGATACATCCAAAATTATTTTGTAAGGTTTATGTTGGATCTGAAAGTGCAGTTTGGCCTCCTCTGACGGCATAGAAGTTGTTTTCCTCTCATAATGATCACTAAGCCTTTTGTATGCACTTAATCTAAGATGACAGCAATCAATATGGCTAATTGCTCATAAATGTTGTATTTTTGGGCACACATTAAAATTAAACTAACAAATGCTAACTTCTTTCTGCAGCTTGCTTTAATTGCATTTCAGTAAACTTCTATTGAAATTAACCTCATGCTGCTATAACAGCCCATAACACTTAACTTGATCCCATTTTTAAATACGTCTCGCCACAAATGATGTTTATGGAATGTTGATGTTTAGATGCTTATGTTTCAGGGTGGTTTATGAGTGCCATGGGCAACCATTTCAGCAGAACAGAATGTTTGAGACGCCACTTCCCCACAGAGAGTTACTATGTCATTATGTCATTTTTGGTTTGGTGGATTGAGCACCGCTGACAACCAGCTTTTTACTGCGGCTTAGACAAATGGATTTCCCAACTTATCTTCACCCATTTTCCTTCCCAATGAAAACTAAATCCCTGGTGTTATTGATTTTGATAACATTTTAAATTATTTTGTAATGAATGCAGATTTGTATGCAACTTGGATATTAGAATTTAGCACCTCCAAATGTACAGTTATGATGTTTACTTCAGTTGCTGTAAAATAGCTTCAGGAAGATGTAGAAGATGGCAGTAATTCAAATTGTTTGGTTTAAATAATGTTACCGTTTCATAGTAATATCTTAAGGACATTGAAAACTGGAATGCAACTATTAAAAATATGATTATGAAATGAAATATTATGACTGGACAGTACTAAAACAAGCTGTAGTTTCTTGAAGTTCTTGTAGTTTCTTGAAGTGTATGTCTACTCAGTTTTCCATCATCATTACATAGACAAATGTTTATGATTGATGTAAGAAATACAATAGAGTTTATTGTTGTGTACAATTTTTGGAATTGCTTTTCCTTGTAGACTTATTGAAGGTCTACTTTTTTTATTACAAACCAGAGCAGTAAGCAGTTTTGTCTTTTTTTTTTTTTTAAGGAATCAGCACTTCAGTTCAGATGATGATTTCTGAACCACATTCCACATTTAGTGTTGTTAGCAGCTAATGGTCGGTCAGTCACTGTTTCCTTGCAGTCAGCTTGGACTGTGTGAAATTGATCTATCCACACAACCGGGGCAAAGCTGTAACTACTCTCTCTTACTCTGAAATAACTTGAGCTCATGATAATCACTTACTTAATTCACCGGAGGAAGTTACATACCGACACCAAATAAATAAAGCTTTGCAGTAAAACCAATGTCATATTGTGAGATCGTGTGCCAAAAGATCTCGTCACACCCATAGGAACTGCCTAATTTCTGTCTGCGGGGCATTACTCACCACTCATTAATAGTATTGAGGTTGTTTTTGCAAGCAGGGAATAATAATCTGAACACATTTGACAACTGCCCTACATTAAATGTCACAGAACAATTACATTAATTCTGTTTTTTTTATGAGTGAATAAAATGCTGAAGCTATGGTACTTCAGATTTAACATATGTATGCTTCTTATAGAGCACCGTTAATGCTGTGCAGCAAAGGATCAAGTCTAGCTATTAGAAAGTAATGCATGTCTATTGGCCTCTGTGCGACATTCTGAACAGACCCGACATCTATTGGTAGATTAATTGATGTTTGAACTCGAGGACTTTTTAAAAATAGATAACAGGGCAGGGATATACATGTTATAACTACTTCTTTAAAAAAAAAAAAAAAGCAGAATAGAATGAAGAACAACAAAGACGAACTACATTTTCTTTTACAAGATGTACACAAATGATCAGCTCAGTGAGAGCCTGTGGGGGCATAAGGGTGTGTGTGAAACAGGATTTTTCCAAATGCCTCTCGTATCCATGTGACCACCCTAGTTTTCTCTCAACATGGCAGCTGAAACAAAGGAATGTATTACAAGATGGCGGAGAGGGTATGTCATGTTGCACCTGAGATCATGTGTTGTTTATTCATTGGCGTTTAACCTATGGGGTACAATGGGCTTTTGAAAGAAAGATCATGACATTTCAATCTCTGAGGTCTAGTGTTCGTTCACAAGAAGTGTCCATTTCATGTTCCAGGTTAAAAGAGCAGGGTTTGTTGACATGCAAGACCCCATCTTAACAGAACTATTACATCATCCGATAAGACAACTCACCAAACATTAAAACATATCCGAGCAGGAATGTGCAGAAGTGCTTAAACTGTACCATTCCTGACTTGTTTGCCATCATACACATTAGGATATGTCGCTACAGGTTCTATCGCAATCTCTCATAAGAGAGAATCGTTTATAAGCTTTAGGTTCTTATTAAGAGGGTTTGAAGGATGCTGTACCTGCTTATCTACCCGACTGATAGTTCTGAATAAACAGACACCTATTAAAATGCTTCAGGCATAAATCCCAGTTTTATTTTGGCTGTCCTGCTGAGTATATGCTGACCTTTGGCTACAAGTTAAGTAGTCCACAAATCTGCCAAGCTGGTAACACATCCAAGAGACAAACTAAACAGTATTAACAATCACATTTTTTTTATTTTTTTTATAAAGGGAATAGCTTTTCGTCCAATAATTTAGTGAACCTCATGTATGAATATAATGATCAATGGTGCATACTTACTTAGCATTGTTTGAGTTTCCTCTGCATAAGGTTTATCGGCACTCATGTTTATTTCAACATCCCTGTTTCCGTTGGGAGTGACATCTGCAACTGAGCAAAGATAATTTTCAAGTGGGATATTAGAGATGGATGGATTACTGAAAATCTCTTAAAGAGGGACAATCCATCATGCACGCCTATTAGGCACACACTGCCTCTCAAATGGTGTTATCTTTATCATATCTGCCGTCACCCTCATACCATCCAGCCGTCATTCAGCTCAGCCGCTCTGCTCTCCTTCACAGCTTCTTTCTCCAACTTTTTTCCCCCCCTACCTCCCTCTGTTCTCATCCTGTCTTGCTGCCCATGACTTTGCACAAACTGCGAGCCATTCAGGTTGCCTTGGTAATGTTAATAGGATTAGCAGTGGCTTATGCATATCCACCATCCCGTGTCTAGGCATTGATTAGAGCGAAATAGTTGCCTGCACATCCTTCCTGCTGCACCGTGCACGAGTACAGAGAGTTTGCGGCATATGATGTGCTCCTCGGCTTGAACCCCTTCAGTGCTGGCTGCTCTTATGTGTCAAGTCGTTCCTTGGCGTGTTCCTTTACAGAAAAGAAGATTAAAGTCCCCCCTCATGTTCTCTCAACTCTCCATGCTGCAATTTAACTTTAAAATCTTTCCTCCCCCGAGTTGAACTTCTTCACGCTCTTTGCAGCACAGGATGTGTTTATCTGTTTAAATAATCTCACTCAGTTCAGGGTCTTGTCGCACAGCTCAGCTAAGCTCCATCTGTTTGCGTGTTCCCCAGGATTATGACCTGAGTCAGCTCCAGCAGCCAGACACGTTAGAGCCCGATGCCATCAAGCCGGTGGGAATCCGCCGTCTAGACGAGAGACCCCTCCACCCCGAGCCGCAGTATCCAATGAGGTCAGCAGCACCCCATCCAGGAGACATCGGAGACTTCATCAATGAGGTAAAAACACATTAGCTGAATACAGTTACTAACAACTGACGCCCGGGTCTCTCCGAGGTGGAATTAAATCCGAGGAAGAGACCAAAGATGGCAATGCAGTCGAAAAGCTTGAATTTCATTTTCGAGTTGAATGAGTTTCCTATGACATTTCTTCCTAGGTAAACAGTCAGACTTTTTTTATTTATTTTTTTTATGAGTGAGCATCAAGGGCTGCCTTTTAGCTGGAAAGCAGATATTTTGAATTCAGTTATTAGAGCTGTTTTTTTTTTTTTTGTTTGTTTGTTTGTTTTCCCAGCAGAGACCAAGAAACCTTTCTAATTTTGTCACCGCTGCGCCGCTTATAAACCCCAAAATGTATATGATACTAACACACTTGGACATAATTGTTTTCCTCCTCCTGAAAAGTGGAGATAGAGATGTGTCAGCATAGTAATAGAAGATGAGAGCAGCAGTGCATCGGCTTTCTATCGGCGTGCACAGCTCAGAGTGCCCTCGTTTGCCTGAGGCCATCATTGACTCCGGCATGAAGGGAGAATGTAAAATGAAAAGAGGAGTCATATATTTTTCACAAGCTCCAACAGACAAGAGTTTCACTGCATTACAAATGAAGTTCGCTCCTAGTTTTTGGAAGGCGCCCATGTTTTTAGATTAGAGCTCATTCTTTTCGGCTCTGCTGCCTAACCATTTATCTCTCGGTTCCCTTTAACCGGGCGCCATTCGCCTCCTCCGCCCCCCATCCGGTTGTGAGTCATGAAAACAAGCTATAAACTTGTCTTAACAGCTCATGTAAAGAGAAAAGCAATTTTTACTTGGCCCAAAGATTTAATTTATCAACAGGAAACTTTTTGGTATTGTATAATGTGATGGGTCAACACAAAGTAGTGAATCATTGTGAAGAGGTACATGTTGGTTTTAATTTTTTACAAATAAAAATCAGAAGTGTAGAAAGCTTATATATTCTGCCCCCTATTTCCTCTAAATCTAGAATCACATTTTTTTTTTCTCCCAATTAGTAAAAACTGTAGAGTCCAACCTTAGATAACTTTAAACCAGGCTTGGATTATAAAACAACATCCTACACTTCGAGTATCTCACAGAGCACTGTTTTATTCATCACCTGAAAATAGAAAGTGTATGGCACAACTGCAAAACTACAAGTCTGATCAGAACATGTTGACTCTGGAGGAGCTGCAAAGATTTCCTGTAAAGATTATCTCTTTACAGGTCAAGTATTATTTGTGACCCTTTATGAAAACTGTTGATGCCAAAATACAGTGCCCACCATAACGTATGGTAGTGGCAGCATCATACTGTGGAGTTGTAGTTCTTTGGCAGGGAAAGGGAAGGTGATTGGAGCTGATGCAAGATGATTGTTGGCACTAAATGCATATCAATGCTGGAAAAGCCTGAGACTGAGGAATGTTTACCTCATGGGTGGACAGCAGCCCGAACCACACAGCCAGAGCAATAATGAGCCGGTTTAGATCACAGCATATTCAGGTGTAAGAAGCGTTCACTTGAACCAGCCAGCGTTGGTCGGTTTAGAGTCTCAAAATTGACAGCTCCTAAAGCTAAGTCCATGGTAGCTGCGGCACACTCATTGAGCTGGAATGACCTAACTGATAGGGCCGCCTGCCAAGAGAGAGGGGAGAAGAGGAGTCGGGAAGGGAGGGAGGGTGTGAGGGGGAGAGTGTCTCATCTCGATCCTGAATCGTGCACATTCCCTCAGACCTCAGGCCTCTTAATTAAATTAGAAGGACAGGGAAAAACATCAAGCATATGTTTACCATAAGGACGTTAACTCCTTAGCTGGACAAACAGTACTCCATTAGTCAACTTTTGGCCTGGTCTCACAGAGGAGAGCAAAATTAAAAACATAGGGTGCAAACTTGCTCACATCTCTGTAGCTCACAGGTGTACACAGGCGGAGAAGTTGAAGTGATTGCGCTCAGGTTTTTTTTTTTTTTTTTTTTTACACACAGTGGCTCATTTCAGCCCTCACAAGGTTTTCTGTGGCAGAAGTGGGTTTGATTGCACTTCTCTTTATCTGCAGGACGGAGCTGCTCCAAAATGTGAGGGCAGTTCATGATTTCACACTTACGGGCTGTGATTGTTTCTACAACAGGGAATAACTCTGTTATAATGAAATCTTTTATTAGAATGCCGAGTTCAGTTATTGACTAACTTTATGAAACTGCCACTTTTAGATGGAGAGGGCTATATCCCGCAGAGCTATTACGGTTGTAATTGAAATGAACTATCCATCTGTCATATTTTTTCACAAAATGATCAGCATCACAGCCCTGAGCAAATACTTAACCAAAGCTAACAAGTGGAAAATAATGGCTAAGTGCCCAGGCACTTTAATACACTCCATCTTTTTATTTGAGGGCATTTCAGCACTATAGAGGCTGCGTAGCGGAAACCATAAATCTTTGACAAGGCCCAATGAGCTGAGGCCTCGTTTCTGTTATGTTCATGTACTTCTTTTAATTCACATATTATTTGTCGAGTGTCCTCGGTTCCAGTGGTAAGAGGGAGAAACCAGGCTTGCATCCAAAAGTGATTCATGGCCAAAGCACATCTCAACTCCTAGATTAGCAATCCATCAAGTCTCCAGAGTCCTGTTAGTGAATGAGGCTGGAAATCAATAACAATCCATAAGGACCTCTGGTGCTGCTATGAGGATTTCTGGGAATGTCAAGTACAATCTTCAAAACAGAGACCACTCCCAACTAGCACCGCGAGCCTCGAGATGACACTGGATATGCGCATGCGTGTGCAAACAACCCACTTGCCCTCGTCTCTGCTTGGGTCTATGGTTTACAGAGCTGGGTATCTATAAAATATTAAAGATGTTTTGAGCTAGACGGCAGATGACATCCTATCAGAGCTGTACTGACATGGCAGAGGAGGGCAAGGGGCTCAGTCACAGGGGTTATTGAGAGAGAGAGAAAAATTCCACCAGGCATCTGAAGCTGCCAGTCATGCTTTTGATCAAGAAGCAGATTTTTCTACATCCTAGAAACATCAGGGTCTGATCTGAGTAAAAGCAGAGGGCTCTCAAAGGAGCAGGCGAGTCTGATGAATCTTAGCAAGAACCTCATTTCCTAAACAAGAGGAGGGGAGACCCGCTGAAAGGTTTTACGGTAAATTGGCTTGTTTGTGAGAAGTAGCACTTGAGAGAGAGAGAGAGAGAGAGAGAGAGGGAGAGAGAGAGCGCAATGTTTATGTGGCCTCAATCCTTGGTGCAGGCGGTTCTGTGGTCTTATCTTCACTTCCAGCACCCGGAGATGTCCACAAGGCCAACTTAAGGCTCATGTGACTAAAATAAGCATTTTTGAAAATGAAATCCAAGCCATCTAGTCTGCCTCTAAAACTGTATTACTGTAAATTAGGAGTTAAAATGCCCTACTGATCAGAATTTAACAAATGCCTGATTTCCTAAAGATGCCTAAAGATGGCACAGTTTTATGCAAAAATAAAAACCCAGGGGGAAATTCTCCAGCAATTATAGTCCTGGGATGAATGGTTTAGTGTTGCACAAATCAAAAGCTGTGCAGCAAGAACAGTGTTGTCGTCTACAGTGAAATGATTTCCACCCTAATATGAGCTTCAAGGCCAATCTAAGAGGAAGAATCCATTAATTGAAATAAATGACACATGTCTCGTGGTATGATGAAAGGAAATTGGAAGTGTTGAATCATAATGATTTTCTTGACATTTGGAAGAAAAATTTGATAAGGTTGAAGCCTGAGAACAGCACAATAATTGATCTGTTGACGTATTTACATTATGTTGTGCGTGTGTGTGTTTGTGCTGGATGGACTAGTGCTGTGATAATAGACGGCATCATGAGGAAAGGTTGTGCGGAAATATTTAAGAAACATTTGAAATTGCTTTTGGAGACATAACCAAATAATTTAACCCAAGTCATACAGTTTTAAAGCAGATATATCAAATATTATGGAAATGTATATAAGCTTGTGAGTGTACTGGAATAAAATACCTCAACAAATTGGTCTTGACATTTAGCAAATAAAAATAATTTTGGCTATGTTAACAGGAATTATTTAGTTGCGTTACCAGGCAGTGATAAGGAAAGTCTTTTTCATACATTGTATGTTAAATATAAATCTTGATGGGGTTTTTTTGTTTGTTTGTTTTTTCTGCAAAGGGACTGAAGGCAGCTGACAACGACCCCACTGCTCCTCCCTACGACTCCCTGCTAGTGTTCGATTACGAGGGCAGCGGCTCCACGGCCGGCTCCCTAAGCTCGCTCAACTCCTCCAGCAGCGGGGGCGACCAGGACTACGATTATCTGAACGACTGGGGCCCTCGCTTCAGAAAACTGGCAGACATGTACGGCGGAAGCGACGATTAGGAGACGCAGGCTCACCTTGACGGATAAAAAGTTACGATTTTTTTTTTTTTTTTTAAACGAAGAGAAGGAAAGATTTCCCACTGAAGGACACATACAGCTTCTGATATTCCCATGAGAGTAATAGAGAACTGTGACTGAAAAGATACAAATAATAAACATTGATTCAGAATTTTTTTCTAAAAACGAAACACACACACACACACACACACAAAAAAAAAACAAAAAAAAAAAACAACCAACCTAGGCTTATTGTTGTAGTCTACGCATACATATGCTTGTCGAAAGCTTAGGCATAGCCTGTGCTCCAAGTGTGAAGGATGTGAGGAGATAACACTCGGTGGACTGTCGCCACTCGGATTGTCGGTATTGAATGCGCTCAGTTAAACTTGAATTTCACAGTACAGAAGCACTGGGATATAATGTGCCTTTTTGTACATTTTTTTGGATCTAAATGATTAGTTTTATGTTCAAGGCTTTAATGGTACTGACTTTTGGAGTGATTTCAGACAAAGTATGTTACACTCTGGTATGCTTCTACGTGCTTTTTTCTTTTCTTTTTTCTTTTTTTTTTTTGATTACCCAATGCTCCTGTTTTGAAGAATATTTAAATAAATCTCAGTTGGAAGGAAAATAATTAAGAACAGCACTGTACAGTATGCTAGACCTTTAGAGTTTCTCACTAAAAAATTAAAATCATGCAGCTGGTTGCAAATAAAGGGAGTTATAAATCACACTTTTTGTAGCATTTTTTTTTTCCTTTTCAAGTTTTTTTTTTTCTTCTTTTTGAGGTGATGTAGTACTTTACAAATGCAACAAAAACTGTTTTGATCTGATCTATGTACACTTAATTTGCCTTAGTCATGATCTCATATTTTCATCATTTACTTCAATGTAAAAAGTTGTGTGTGTGTACATACTGTTTTGTTTTACTTTCTCTCTTTTTTTTTTTCCCTTTGGATGTAGTATTATGAAGCAGTGCAAAAGTTCCAAACTTGTAAATGTATAATTTGATAACAAATTCAAGTTTTTTGCATGTTTTTATCTTTTCATGACGACACAAATTTGAGAAAAAAAAATGTTTCCCAAATTTATTTAAAAGTGGAAAAAAAAAATGCAATTCTGGGTGACATTACATGTGTAGAAATTAACGTTTTTTTGTTGTATCTTTTTTTTGTATAAAAAAAGAAATAAAAAAAAATAAAATGACAAAAAAAAAAAAAAAAAAATCAAAGTAGTGATCTTGTCAGCACAACATTTGAATTTGTACCAAAAAAGGGAGAGTGGGCTGGGTAACATGCTAATGGGCACTGACTAATGATTCAGCTTTAAGACTGGAAAAGGTTTTGGACTTGAGCCTTGTGGATAGCGGTGTGTACTGGAACACAAATTATACATCTCTGACCCCCAATCATCCAAATAAAATGCTGATTTTGGAGCTAAGAGCCCCTGTTTCTTTATTTCTTGTACACAGCATTCAGAGGCTTAATTACTTTTTGAGTTGTGTAGTCTGAGAACAATAGCCTTTCCATAAAAGTGGCTCTCCATAAGACATTTTCCCAAAGGCGCAGATAAATCATTTATACCTTTTTTTCTTGTTTGCAGAGATGTACAAAACTGAAAAAATAAAAAAGTAAACCTTTGCATGGAAGTTTTGTTGCTTTGGGGATATAAACTAAGCGTTAAATTCAAGATGTAACAGTGTGTCCCCCAGTCAAGGGCAGAAACTTGAAAACAAACTCGCCCCGCACCTACCTGCTATATGGGATTTGTTCAGTTGGGCACTGTCAGATTAAACTTGACCTCGAGATGAAGATTGTCTGCTAATCCCAACGCCGCTTCTTAAGACTTCCATTTGTATTTTCTTGGGGTAGAAAACAAGAATCACTTGGAGAAATCGTTTCAGTTGTTGGATGATGAAAATCCCCTGCTTCCTCTTTCCTTTTCAGGCTTTAGGTTCTCTTACATTTAGTCATGTTCAATTGTGAAAGACTAAGTAAAATGAGACTGAGCAAATCCTGCTGTTTTTTTTGCTAAAGATCCTCATCGGACTCCTCCGAAAGTCACTGAACCCTTGTTTTCAAGTGACCTTGTGGTGTGCAGAGCTTATCTCTTGAGTGTCCACAGCTCTGCACTCCATTTCCTATAGTTGACACAAAATGTTACACTGCAGAGTGAGATTTAATGTTGAAAAAACAAACCGTCTGACCTGCAGGTTCTGTTTCAACTGCAGCCGATTCACATTTGCTCAATCGAGCCACTTCCATTTTTACCTTGAGGTTTTCAAACGGAAGCAATTCCCTTTGTTTTTCCTTTTGTCTCCACTCACTTAATGGAAGGGGTTAACTTTTGACTAACCCCTTTTGCTGGCTTTGATCTTGAGCCAGCAGACATGTGTTTAGTGATTCAACATTTTAATGAAGTTTCCAACGTGTGCACTGAAGCAGGACATACTTTGAGTAGATTGCGCACCATTAAAGAAGTAGTTTGACATTTTTAGACATCTGCTTGTTTGCTTTGTGAGGCCTAGATGAGTAAAGGGGGGCTATTAAATTACACACATCTGTCCATTGCAGAACAACAGGCAGCAGCAGGAGAACACACAAAAAGTGGAAATGGAAAAGAAAATAAATGTGGATCACATTTCTAACACCCTGAAGTCATACCGAAAATTATTTAACCTGGAGTTATTAGTTTACCAGTATCTTCTCGTGGTACGTTCTTGTTCACAGCAGCCTCTTTTGCTCCGGAAATAAAATGTTTCATTTATTGCATTTTAAAGGGTTTTTATTCTATCTTGAAGTGGTGGTTAGGAGGACCTTTACTGATATGTGGAAGATGATACAGGACAATATCAAGAAGAATGTAGATGGATGTAGACAGTTTTCAATGCTAATGTTAGTCCCTTGGTTAATAAAATTGATTACTTACACATCCGACACATAGTATGCCAACATAGACATTGTTTTTGACTGAGTTCACTGCAGCTTTTTCTGAATGCAGGTGGACATACTAGCAGCATTAGCAATTACCATCCTTCCTTGCATCTCCTTACAGCCAACATGTAAGGCAGTGGTCCCCAAAGTCGGTCCCCGAGGGCCGGCATCCTGTGTGTTTTAGTTCTCTCCCTGGTTTAGTGCACCTGGATCAAATGATGGCTCATTAGAAGGCCTAAGAAGAACATTGGCATGCTGAAAAGGTTGTTACTACCACCAGGGAGAGAACTAAGACATGCAGGATGCCTCGAGGACCGACTTTGGGGACCCCTGATGTAAGGGGAAAATGGGTGTGGTAGGACCTATCGCCATGAGCTAGCAAGTATAGCTGTCCACTACCACTAAGATTGATAGAGACAATGCTGACCAAGGAGTCAATTTCATAGCTAATCCAAGACCCCCTACTCCTTGAGTATCCAAGGCAGTGGCAGGTACTTCTACTCGCTGACCCTTTGCACGTGACGCCTCACTCTTCAGAACTCTGCCCACTTCGCCATGACATGCGTCAAAACAACATATGCACTCCTGTAAAGCCTGTCAAAAGACAGACATCTGGTAGCCTAATGTCGCTTTTATTTAGTTGATTTCCCTTTTTAAAATGGTCATAGTTTGTTGTGCCATTGGCTCCTCAAATAGATAAGGATCCAAACCAAACTTGTCATTTTGTTGTATAACTTAATGAGGAAAGATATGGGGGTGATGGATAGCAGTAGTCAATCATAATGGCTGACAGCTCTCAGTGTAATCGAGGGTTTGCAGTGAACACTTTACAAGGTATGAAGATTAATGTTCGCCTACTTTATAAGTAAGTGTACAAAGATATCAAATATTGCATTATGGAGAAGGTACATGCCTAACCATTAGTAAGCATAGAGAAAATGCCCTTCAGGTGCAAAACACAAAACTGGTTAGCGTGTCATCTTAGCACTGTTTATGACATAGTGACATAAATCATGGTGTGAATTCAGACAAAGTCGGCAATTTGATTAACATATCAGGAGGGAGGAGGTATGAGTCCATTTTCAAGTTAGCAATTTCAAATTTTTGTAAATTCCGCCATCTATGGGCCCTAGCTAGGTGCGCTACATTCACAGACAAATTAGCTTGACTTCAACAAGTAGACACCATGGCTACCAACAACTTGGGGAAAACAATCTCAGTCATTCGACTGTTCAATACTCACTTCCAATGTCAGTCACGATTCCTCAAATGATTAAGTGATGTAATTGCAAAGTGTCAATACCTGTAGCTTGATCCCCCAACATATACTTAACATCCTCCAGAGAAGAGGATAGTCACATGCCTCCTGTTTAATTGCTTGATAACCCAAATAGCAGATCAGCCTATCCAATGCAGCAACCTAATGCACTTCCGAATCCAGGTCTGGAAAGGAAAACTTGTTGACGTTTAAAGCAACTCTCAGACATGGGGCACAATGACTTTTAACAATAAGTGGTTGCTGCTGCCAGACAGGCTTTCCTGAGTATTTCAGAAACTGTTGATCTTCTGCAATATTCATGAACAGGAGATAAGCAACTGCAACAGAACATTGAAGTACAGCTAAGAGAGGAAAACTGGGCCTTTGATCCACAAAGGCTCACCAAAACTGCAATATATTTGAGTACAAAGGCATTCCCTGACTCTAACACTCACTGTGACTTTCAGATTGCATAGTTAGAATTTGATGTAAACGTAATGATCCATCAGTATTGATCCATCCTGCGTGATACAAGGCAGGATGGATTAGGTTGTACCTGGAGTTTCAGTGCAGTAGGGATATTTTCTTGCTACATATTGGGTCCCAGTACTGATCTAACATCTGTAAATGCACAGCCTACCAAGGTATCAAGGCTTGCAAGTTTCATACCTTTATGGCGTCAGTGTATCCGTTTTCTGATGGTTAGCTGCAGAAGGATAATGCACCTGGTCACAAAGCCCGTCCCCTGCGTTATTTTTCCTGCAGAGAACATTATTCAGTGACTTTCTACAACAGAATCGCGGTAAAGATATGCCCCTCTTTTACAAGCCAATTACTTGCATCGCCCACATGCCCCAATTGTACATATTTACACAAATGGCGTCAACACTGCTGTCAATGGATATAATGTGGCACCAAACTCACTGCCTCTAAATTCCCTCTTGGCTTACAGTGGGAGCTACCTTCAGCTCCTCATGCTGCCTTGGAGAACGAGGAGATCCATCCTGCCTAAATTGGAGCAGGACAAGAAAAAGTTCAGGCCTGCGTTGAGAAGGATTTGCTACGTAGGCTTCGGTTTCTAAAGAAAACATTTGTCAAATTGCTCCTCATTTTAAAATTGCACCGAGCTTGTGCAAAGTCCGCTTTCCTATCGCTGTCACTTTCTTCGGGTTACAGAGAGGTTTGTGATAATTATCCAGCATTCCCATACCAAATAGGTTCAATGTGAAAGGTGTTGCAACCCAGAACATGATAATTGAAAAGATAATCTCACAACAGGTGTTGTACTGGCTAAAAATACAGAATCCTCCTTAAAACATGGAAACAAATGCTGACCAATGAGATGGTCTTATGAAAAATAAATAAATAAATAAATTGCATGTGAGAATCTTTTTTTTTTTTTTTTTGATGTCAGTGTTAAACGCTAAACTTTTTTTTTGTGGAAATGCAAAGAAACGCAGCATGGTTAAAACTCCATCTGCTGTAACTCGCCTCTGAGATCTCCCGCCCCGCTGTATTGTCATCATGATGTTGAGATTGCCCCAACTGGTTCAAATCCACCAGGCAGTCAGGTCTTGTTTCTTTCTTCTTCTTTTTCTCCACCTGCTGAGGATGGAGAAAAAGAATTGATATTCCTGCCCCCCACTTCAATTTCACAACATGGATTATCCCCGAAGGTACGCCGGCAATCTGAGAGAGTCCAGGACATAAAGGCGAATGCTGCACACCTCCCCCCGATATCCGCACTGAAAACATACAGCTCTCTACCTTTTACAGATATGTGCTGGGAGAGTCTGTAATAAGGCAAGAGTGGAAACTGCTTCAGTCAGGAGTGCTGCTTCAAAGCATTACATAGGAAATTAAGGGACAATGTGGAATGTTTTGTGGATAATAATCATTGAAATTGACAGCCTGAGCCGTAATTAATGACCATTGTGTGAGAGGCATGTTTTCGTTGTGTATTTGCAAGATGGTGCAGTGAGGTCGGGTGATATAATTGCACAAAACGGTGTCTCATTTACACATTTCAGCCCGCTGAAGAACGGATAAAAATAGTAAACGGCAAGCATGTTTAAATAGGCAGAAAATTATTTGCCAAGCTAATTAAGTCGGGTAGGAATGACACCATTTTGCTCAGCCAATATCTGTGAATACCTTCTACATACAAACTGCACAATAATAAAAAAGAATTTAAAAAAAAGAAGAAAGCGAACACCTCAGTAATACAAAACGATGAATAAATAATAAATGTGTTATCAGCTGCTGGCTCTCTCTCTGTGCTTTGTTGTCTCTCCTAGAGTGAAACTTGGCTCTGGTGCTCACTCCTCTATCTTTTCATTAGATGCTGCAATATGTGCTGGTAGATATTTCTTTTTTTATTATTTTTCCAGGTTTTATTCAAAATATTAACTTCAAATGCGAGAAAAAAGTCGGCTCCTAATGCTTGGAGCACTCCGGGGATGTTCTCCAGGGGAAAATGGCTGCAGATTGCCTGTTCTTACAAGCACCCCAGGGCTGCTTTTATTGACTGTGAAACAATGCTTCCACCGGCGACTCCTCACCGCAGCAGATTTACAAGACAGCCATCCTCGGCTACCCGGCCTGTGTGTCTGTGAGGAAGTGTGAGTGCGTGGAAGGCTGAGCAAGTACAACAGCGAGAGCCACCCAGCCTCGGTGGGTGAGGGTTGGGGTGTCGGTAAACATGCAGAATACAAACCAGAGTCCAATGCAAACCAGCTTCTGAGTTATGCTGCCAGTGACCTTTGGTGGACTTTGAAAAGATGGATGCCGCCCAGGCCATCGATAGAAATTTCTGGCCCTGAGCAGCGAGAACATATTTCATATGAATTCTCAGCCCCTGCGTGCTACCTTTGAATGAATAAGTAAGTAGTCTGGATGACAGCGTGTGCTTACCAGGGCACATGCACTCTTTAATGCATTTGTGCATGGACCCAGTCACTTGTGTAAAATCAATCAATTTGATTTCTACACAGCTGTCCTCCAAGTGTAATACTAGATCAGAGTGTTTGCATTTCCTCTGCACAAGGAGTGAAAGGAGGCCTGTTCTTCAATCAAGCTTTTCTTCCATCCATCCTTGATCGACAGTGCTGTCAATAAGCATTTTGGCCCTTAAAGATTTTTTTTTTTTTTGTCACACTAAAATGTTTCAGTTTTAATACCACACAAAAATTGTCTGAGTTCAAATTATTGAGGAAAAAAAAAAAAAAAACAAGGTAAAGCAGCCTGTCTGTATGTGAAAACATAAATGCAACCACTTTTGAAGTCTTAAATGTATCTAAAAATTCAGGAACCGATGACAATCAAAGTCACTGAGATTATCAGTCTCGAAAGCTATTCCCGAATGGCTTTCTAGACACAATAAAATAGCTAATTTAAACTTCAGTTGTTATAAAATGATATCAGAAGTGACTTAAAAGAATTTTGACCTTGAAATTTGACGCCGTGATATTGGGCCTCCATCTCTTTAAGAAGTGCCAACTCTTTGAGACGCTCCACCTTCAGCGTGTCATCACAACAATGCTTCTCATTAAACTGTTTTTAGCAGCATTGGACTGAGAAGTAGTTTGCATGCGGAGCGCAGCAAGCACAGTTCCACCAGGTGTTTCTTAATTGCTGCTGCCACTAGTGGATCTGAGTGCAGATCGGGGGGTATAGGGGGGGCGGGGGTCGTGTGGAGTGGAAAGCTCGACTGGAGGATGCAGCTCCAAGGAGGAGGTTTGGAGAAAAAGGTGCTGTGTATGAGCAAATGCTTAGGCACCTCTGAATGTCTGACATGGGAGACCCAAGGATTCTTCAAACGTGCATGAAAGAATCAAAGCAACAATTCAGGTATGCCTTTGATGAGGGATCGATGAGTCCAGAAGACTTTGGGGTCCTCTGGACTTGATAAAATTTTTTTTTTCAAGTGCAGAGATCTACAGAGTGAGACATTATCCACAAATGTAGAAAACACGGAACAGAGGAAAAGCTTTTAAGGAGTGGATGGTCTACAAACAACTATATATCAGCAACTCATCCAGGAAGTCAGTGGCATCCATGGAGTGTCGAAACAAAAGCTGAACATTTTTGGAAGAAGTGCTTCTTTTTACATCTGCCGCAAAACTAAGATAAGATAGATCACAAGACGATGGTGGTGTGACGGTATGATGGTTTGAGGCTGCATTTCTATATCAGAACCTGGGCAAAATGTGCTAAACGATGAAACCATGAATTCTGATCTCTGCATAAAAATTCCATCGGAAAACATCCAGCTATTTTATGGCGTAACCAGATATATGGTGTACGGGCAAATAATTCTTCATGCGGACCAAGAAGGCTTGGGCAGCTTTACTTACTGTGTAAATGAAATCATCATTTGAAAACTACTTTGCGGATTTAATCCTATTATCTTTGTTTGATCATCTGGAACATTTAAGAGTAACTAAAAAAGGAAAAAACATAAATCCTTGGAGGACAAATGCTTTTTCAGGGCATTGTGCTGCCTCCTGTTGCTTTGTTTTGTTGTAGATTTCAGCCGTATGTCTCCCCAGCAGCTCACCCTCCGTTCCAGCTGATATTGTTCTCTCTCTGATTCATCAGCTCTCGTTTATCAGGGCCCACCCATTCCCGCCATTAGTCTCCGTGCATACACAGCCCCTGTCGGTGTGGTCACACAGCTAGCAGAGAGGGCACAGGTTGACGGTGCGAGAAACTCTGAGACAAAAAAATAAAAATAAATAAATGATATGATGATAAAAGATGCATATCAGCAAAGCGGGGGATTTTCAGCTTGTACGCCAATGTTCAATGTCATTTTCTGCCGCCTGTGAGTGCTCACCAGGCATTTCTCATCTCGCTGTGGTTTCTCTTGCATGAATGGCTGAGCTGCTCCACAAAAGGATGTGTAATCATAAACCATGGAAACGCATTAAAAGACACCCAGACCATCTATTTTCTTCATTTAATTTTACTCACACACAAACTCACTAACTTTCCTTTATCACAGCTGAAAACGGCTAAAGCAAAGCATTCGCATTTAGCAGCTGCTCGCTCCTAAGAAATACTTTTGATATTTCTATTCTCCTGTGAAATTGAATATGCAAAAAGGCAAGTCAACGCAGGGAGGCCATAGTGGTGAAACAAGTGAGAGCCTCGAGATTTATTCATGCTTTTAAACACTTGACATCCCATCTCACCCTGCTGTCGTTATGGCTTTGAGTCCCTCCTGGCCAAATTCTCACAATAACCAGATCATTTTTCGCAACCGGTAACAAATTGGCTAAGGTGTCTTGTGCCGACTGCAGTGCAGGACTTCCGTGATCGGTGGTTTATAAATGCGCTGATGGGGGAGATGGTTCTCAGATCAATGTGCAGCTGATTACACAAGGTGTTGGCGACATAACTGTCTGTACGGAGGAGAAAAGAGGGCACTAGGTTGTCCTGACTTTCCCGTCTGCTGACTCCATTGTAGTCAGCCATTTATGCGGATGGCTCAGAGCCGGAGTGACGAGCCATCAGCCAAGTGGGGAACAAAACTCCAGAGCTTAGTCAGTTCAAAGAACCATCAGTTTTCACTCGCAGATTGTCAAAAATACTGCAGGGTATACATCAATTTTACTGGGCATTAATCACCCTATTATTAGTTTGACATCTGTAAGATGTCTGTCATTGAGTGAATAACAGCTCTTTGCTGTAAAGCAGCAACTACTAATCATCAGTCAGCTCTGACAAATGTCAGCTGGTAACAGTAAGCAGTCATAAACTGGTAATTATAAGATTCCCTTTGTCTGCTTGACTTTAAAATTTAATTCGACAAATTCCCATAATTTAATAAATAGCTTTAACTATTTTCATTTTTTTTTTTTTTTTTTCCCCTCTGCTGAAGTTGACTCCAAGGCTCTCAGAAGGTGTAAAGCAGATTTGCACCGTGACTGGATGATGTTAAATTAGTTTTTACCCTGTACGGGCTAATTCCTCCTCAGATCAACATTTTCACAAATGCCTGCTTCTTTTTGATTTCACTCTTTGCCCTCGGTGCTGAGTAGAGACAAGCTTCAAAAGCAGGGCGGCTTACAGTGGGGCTAGTTTTACTCCTGGTTTAGTGTCCTTTTGAACTCCTTAATCAAAGCACGCGAGCATACGGAGATTCACAGTAGCCCCTGACTGCTGACCTGACTGCATTTGTATTAAGGACCCATATTATTTCAAGCATAGTTGTTCCACGAGGGCCTCAGAGGATTGTCAAAGAAAATTAGTGATCAAACATTAAAACATTACAAGCAGAACAAAGAGCGCAGCAGACAGGTCAGACTTAGGATTGTGGAGAAGTTTAAATCCCTCTAAAAAAAAAAAATGTAACTGCTAGCAAATATGGCCGTCGACTAACACTGACCAAAAGGGCATTAGCAAAGCTGGAGGATCTGCAGAGAAGATCCTTCAGTGGGGAAAAATCTGTTGACAGGACATGAGTCAAGAGCCAGAGCTACGTTTGGAATGGTTCAGGTTAAACAATATTCACGTGTTAGAGTAGTCTACACAAACACTGGATCTACACACACACTCTTCTTCAAATCTGTCTAAACTTGAAGTATTTTGTAAAGGGCACAATATTCAGACTCTAAATGTGAAAAGAAATACCTCTACAATTCAGTACTGATTTCTAGCTTTTTTTTCTTGTAAGAAATGTTACCAGAAACTTAATATTATTATACTTAAAAAAACTTTCAAAGTTAAAAGTCAAACACACTTTTTGTACTTTTTAAAGCTATAATAAATCTTCAATAACTTTTTCCATACAACATTCATCTCTTTTATCAGAATAATTTTAATTCCTGTTTTTTTTTTTTTTCCTTCCCCATTTTTGTCCAAGTGAGTATTTTTAGCCCAAAGAACAAAGAGTAAAAGTGGCTTACAGCACAAAGGAAAATGTTCTCCCGAAACAGTGAGAGGACTCTCTGCTCAACTTGTTTATTCCATGGAAAAATTTTATTATGGGCAAACAAATACTCACAGAGAGACACAGAGACCAGCTGGTGCTCCGTACAACAGGGCTGATGTAGGTTTGTTGCATGTTGCTCCAGCTGAATTTATGCAAACTAACCAAAAATGCATGACGTTAAAGAAATGTATTTATAGGAAAAGATAAAAACAATATACACAGACAATGGAAATTACAGGACACATTTTACAGTTGGGTCCTTTCCATTAATTGCAGCAATTTGGTTTCTTAAACAAATCAAGCTTGTAGTTAATCCAAAAAATAAAAGGAAATAAAAAATAAAAATGTTATTCTGCTTAATTTATTGGACAAGCTACAAAGCAGTGAATAACAATTTACCAACTGAAGTTTACAAAACTTTTAGGTTTCTGGATGACTAAGGTTTTTGACAAATCTACATCCAATATACAGTGACATGCGGTCAGGGGAGGCAGGTGAGGCTGAGCCTCACCTGTCATCATGGAAAAATAATAATAATAAAACCATGTATATTGATATTTTCACCCTGTGGTTTGTACTAAAAAGTATTTTTTACTTAGCTTAACCAATTCTGCTGATTTTTTCTTCAAAATCGCTGGATTTTCGCATTTTCCCATTCAAATGCTCAGAAGCGAAGCCGGTGAGGCAGCAGGAAGCTGAGCCTCACCTGGGATTGCGCAACCTCTCGCTATCTGCACTGGCTGCCATTCTATGAGAGCATGTCTTCCTGTCTGTACGCGGATAATAAAATGGCTAAAAAACATTTAATATATGGACTGATTTTCCATAATTTCACTTATGTATATAATGTACAGTGTTTTTTGTCACCAACTGTGTGTGTATCGTGTTTTGTGTGCGGAGGAGCGATCAGAAAGGGCAGAAAACTGACTCCAGGGGAGCCAGGCAGTTCTCTTGCCTCATGGCAGGGGGCGCTCATGATCCCAGATATTGTGACTGCACAACTGTAGAGTAACTGTAGAGCAAGACACAGTGAGCTAGCCATGGAGCTAGCCATACAGTAAATAAGTAAAGTACAGCGATATATTTGTTTTCTCCTCTCTTCCGACGTAAACATGAAAGACTACATTTCTACACTTAAACAGTTTTCTAAAGTGGATTTTCATTTGAAGCATGAGATAATAACTAAAGGAAGAACAGCACCAGAGCTGAAGGTTTTGCTTTGAGTTTGACGATTCTCAAACGGAGTAGAAAAGACATCCCAAGGATAAACTTGGCTTTGGATGAACGGATATTTTTGTGCAGAATTAGCGGTGCATGGATTTCATTGATAGATAAAGGTAAGACAGCAATAAGATGTTCTGCAAAGCATTGACTTGCGAAGGAGCGGGATAAAAATGCATTCCAATCTTTTCAATGTTTTTTTTTTTTTTTTTAATGAAATATGCCTTTTGTGGGCTACAGTTTGTATGTCTAAATAATTCAGTAAAGTAGAAGCGGTAGCTAATCTACCACAGCAATTATTTATTAATTAAACATTAAGCCTAAAACATACTACAACAACAGACTGAATGTTCTGTTCTGTGTGCAAAATTCTTGAATGTTTTTTGGTGTTAAATCCTAAAACATGAAGTGGCATTGTTGTCAGTTGCTATGGCAACAAATCTGCGTAGCTTAACGAATACAGATCACTTTGCTGTGGATCATAGCACGAAATCAATACCTACATTTCTAAGTTTCACTGAGTTAACGCGGCTATGGATGACATGTAAGTGATTAGTCCTTTTGCCCTCCAGCGTTGTATGCTTGCGCGAAATTTCCGTACGTCCAATAACATGTGTGGTGTCTAAGTCATAAGTCAGTGCCTCACCAGCAATTAACCTCACCGCACGTCACTGCAATATACATTTGCTGGAAGATAAAACTTTACATAAAAAAATAAATAAATAAAAAAAATCAATAACAGCATAACAGCTCTGAAGTACTCTACAACAGACAACAGAATAACTTCAGCTTTCAATAAAAAGAAAAAAATAGGTAAAAACTTGGAAAACATGTCGGCTTATTATTTTCCAATTCATCTCCATTGTACCGTGAAGGTTAGCTGAAGCAGAGAGTTTCTGTAGCTGTAAACAGAATAAAAATGAAACAGGAGAAGTTTACCTTAGGTTTCTTTTAGGAACATTATGAATAACCAATTAACGCAGAATTAGTTAAAGAAACATAAGCTCAGAGAGCAGGTAATTTAAATAAAGTTTCAGCAGGTCAAAATTGCAGCTAAGCTGCTGTTTAAACTGTCGACATACCTGCCCTTGAAGGACCTCCAGGAATGACGCTGCTTGCTCATCGACAACACAAATAAATTTGAAACAGCTCCCATTTCACAAAGCTGGGAGACAAGACAGCTGCTCAGCATTGAATAGTATTAGTACCAAAACTAAAAAAAAACAAAAAAAAAACAGTCTTTCTGAGCTTCTGAGCGTTGTAAACTCATAAACATATTTAATATTGTAAACATGTTTTACTACATTTGCAATAGATAAAGTTCTTTGTGAAGATTGGAATGTATGTAATGAATGTATGTGTAAAGTGCATCGTAACAGGATCTGATGTAAATTGGCGCTAAGTGAATTTAATTGAATTATATGAAAATGTAATTTCCCCTAAACCTAACAATTAGTTGTGCCATCTTTGTGGCATCATTTGCCATCATGCAGTATCCAACTATGAGTCACTGGGGAGAAATTCTGACCCATTCTTGTTTGCAAAACTGATTTAGGTCCTTTTCAAGGTTTTCAGACTCAAAATGAGTCTCCTTCAGGTCATATCATAGCAACTCATTTGTATTTAAGTGCAAACTTTGAAAAGGCCAATCCAAAAGCTTAATCATCATCATTCAGAGGGTGTTTCCAAAAATTGATACACTACATCAGTGTGCTTGAGCTTAAGGTCACAAACTGATGACTGGGCATTCTCTGACAAAATGTTGTGGAAGAGAGCAGCATCCATTGCTACGTTCCCGCACACTGCTAAAGTCCCAGCACCCCGTGGCCTGTTCTGTGACATCTGCATGTTGACCACCAAGTTGGTCTGATAAAATGGGAGGCACAACCTTTCCACTTTTGTTCTCAGAATATATTTTTTTCAGGATCATCTAGATGTCTTTTTGTTTTTATTTTTTTGTTTGTTTTTCATCAAATATGAAACAAACCTTTGTTCTCTTTGGTCAGCAGTGGTTTTCATCTCGGAACTCTGAGATGAATGCCACTTTGCCACTTTTGAAAAGTTTATTTTACTTTGTTCAACCATGAACACTGACCTTATCTGAGGCAAGTGAAGCCTGCAGTTCTCTGGGTGCTTTTCTGGGATCTTTTACGACCTCTCCTGGGAGGGTTTACTGCTGTTCCATGTTTTCTCTATTTGTGGATAAAACCTCTCAGTGTGGTTCACTGGAGTCCCAAACCCATAGAAACAGCTTTGCGAAATTTTCCCGATTTTGGAGATGTCAGGGTTGTCGTCTGTTTTTTGCATTTCATTAGATCAACGCATGACGTGTTGCTTTCTTTTAGCCTGCTTCATGTTGCCATGCAGGTACTATTGAAGTGATTTCTTGATTCTGCATATCTATCAGTAATCATGGCTGGCAG
Source organism: Poecilia formosa (assembly GCF_000485575.1). Classification (NCBI taxonomy): domain Eukaryota; kingdom Metazoa; phylum Chordata; class Actinopteri; order Cyprinodontiformes; family Poeciliidae; genus Poecilia; species Poecilia formosa. Next base: position 573,967 of record NW_006800043.1, read on the forward strand.
TGTATAATTGAACTTAGCTTTCCAGTGATGAGTTAATTCATGGCTTAACAATAATTGTATGTTTTTTTAGATACAATCATGTTGTTTTGGATCCCTTTTATTATCAATAAATGAAACCATGTCATGAAAACTTTGTTTTGTTTTTACTATGGCTATCTTTGCCTGACCATAATGTTTTCCTACTGATCGTGTCTACTATTCAGTTGAGAATTAGCAACCACGATTGTCTTAACAAGTTCAAACAATTCCAAACTAGTAGATACATCTAAATGTATTAATACTCCACTTATTCTATTTAGCTGTAAAATTAAAACGACCAGACTTGCTGCATAGCTTTAGATTATGAAATTTGATTTATGAACATTAAAATCCTATTAATTTAATAAAAACGGTGACATGACGACGTAATACAAATACTGAATTAAGTCTAGAATGGAAAAAAAAAAAAAAGTACAAGAATGAAAAACTCATTTTTTTGCTAACCCATATGTGGATGAGACATTTGGGTCAGTATTCCAACAGCATCTTTGCTGGGTCAGTTCTTTCAGCCAGTCTGAAAGCAGGACATCTTCACTCTCAGGTCCTTTTTTTTTCAAAGTGCAACCAGAAATTTTAATTTGAATTGGAGTCGGGGCTTTAAAATGTCACATTCAATAACATTAAATAAGCTTCTGTTGCAATAACTTTGACAGTGTGCAAGGAGTCCTTATACTGTATATTAAAGCCACTTTCAAGAGTTCCAACTTGTGGGCTGGTGTCTCAAGAACATACATCTATACATAACTAATAATTATTCCTGCAATAGTTGACCTTTGAGGTGTGAATATTTTCTGTTTTGACTTAGGAAAAAAAGACCTTTGTGCTCACAGAAAGAGGAAGTGAAAACAGGTTTTTTTTTCTGTATAAGTTGCTGCAGAAATTGGTGCAGACTGGTTCTGCAGGTAGAAGCACTGGTATATTGTTTAGCTGCTTTTGGGTTTGAGCAGACATAAAATCCATTCAAAAACTCCTTTATCCTAGCATTTGTGATTTATTCACATATTTCATCAAGATGTGTTTGAAATTGACAGTTCAGTGGTACGCGCTGCTGCTTGCAATGATAAACGTAGTACCCCGAGACATTTGTAAACTGTTTTCAAAGTTGAACCAGACTTATGTAGGTCAAGTTAGGTTGACTCAAATGATGCTGATGAGCCTGTCAGAAGCTTCTAAAGCCGCGGCGTTGTTTTCACATATTTTTCGAGACATTTAAAGGCCAACTTGTTCTCATTCCCAAGGGCATAAATACTGCTGTTCTCTCACAGCTGGTACCGTCTCTGAGGTATGTACAAGGTGTCCTTCGGTGCAAAAACTGTGATTCACTGACTACAGCAACATTTGATGCCAGAGCAAATGGTGTCTTGTGAGCAACTAACAACATCCATAAGAGGCAGGAGGCATGACAGCAAAATATGTCACGAGAGTTCTGTTTTGCAGACCTGTCTACGACTCCTGTGTCACACTAGTGTGTTTCCGTGCACAGAGCTTTGCAGCTGAAAGCATATTTTCCATTGCTTACAAGTGATATATTCTTTTTGTCTTGCTCTATAATGTCCTAACCGAGCAATTGCTCGGTTAGGACCAGACAGAAAAACTGGTTTCACCTGCTCTAAGATAAGGGCATACAAAAATTTTCCCCTAAATACCCTGGCGTTATGTTGTGATGTGTTTCCCTTCTTATAAGCATCACTTCATCTGTGAAAAGAAAAGCAGAACAAAAAAAGACAGATGAGGACAGAGGTGCCAAAACTAAGAAACCTATAAACGCTTCGGCTTATAAGCAAGCAGAAATGCAGGGCTGCCAATTAAGAATAATTCATCTTCATGCTTTCAAAGCCCCAAACACAGAGCTCAGACATCCAAAGCGACTTTATTATCGGTGTTCTCTGCATACGGGAAGCGGTCATGGACACAAACAAGAACAATATAACACGTCAAAGAAGAGACCGTGCCTGCAGTGTGCCCAATCATTTTCAGTGCTGTTGTCTCTAAGGTGCGGACATGCACAGTGATGAAGTGCAGTGAGTGCAGACGTGCCAACTGGGTCAGCTCCTGGGTGGGAAGCGAAAGCGTTAAATGAAAAGAGGTGGCCGTTGATTCAGGCAGTCATCAGTTTAATGCTCAACTGCAAATGTCATGAGAAGCTGCTCGGCCTCATGAATGCCTTCATGTCTACAATTTTTTTGTTCAATAATGCAGACTAAACAACAACACATATATGTTCTGATGAGGGGGAAAATATGGCAACCAGTTATGGAGTGCACAAGAAGTTTAGTTTGGTTTTTTTTCCCACCTTTCAACACCAAGAGTTGCTCAACACTGGATAAAACATTTTGATTTAATTTATTTCAGTAACAATTTTGGCCCTAATTATTTGAAAATACTTGTCTGTTTTTGCATTTTTAGGCTACTTTTTAGGGGTCATATTTATTTAATTGTCTGCAGATTCTCTGGTATTGAGATGAAAAAATCAACATGCTAAGTTTGGGTTCTGTTGCTGTCCATTAGTGCCTTAAATAGAAAACAGTGAGACATCATTAGGACACATTAATCAATAATTGGATGAGCAATGCCAATTAATTTCTTGGTGTACGGTGACAGTTAAACATGCACGTCTGCTTTATAACTGCGTAAATTGGAAAGTGCAAACATTAACTGCATGACTGTGTGCGTGTTGTGATTGGAAAGGAATTTGTAGTGGTGTGTGTTCTCTCTTGTTTTTATTGTATTGAGTATCCGTTTTCATGACTAGTCAGAGGACTGCAGATGTGAATTAGCTCGAGCTGTAATCTAGTAAAGTGTGCCAAATGGTGACATTTATGTTTGAGTTGTACATTGTCCCTTTTTAAGCAAAGTTCATTATCATTAAATTGGAAGCCAAGAACTGACTCAAATTTCTCAAAGGAAAAAAAAAAAAAGGTATCCAAACCGACCTGGACAACATGAAGTAGGGCAAAACAATCTTCACAGCTCAGACCCTGTTAACTCAACAAAGCCAGGACGGTGAAAAAAACAAAACAAAAAACATTTTGTTATGTTTTTTCCTCTCATTTACATGGCAGTGGTATTTTGACCCGGCTTTCAAGTGAAACCTTTTAGATTGCAAGCATCTCCATGTTAATGCAAACCAAAAACATTTACAGACAATGATGTCAGTCACACCGTCTTGCACTCTCGCACTCAGGCCTGGTTTTCACCCGTGCACAGTACAACAGCAACAAGCATCTCTTCAGATTATTTCACGGTGGGCCACAAGTGCGAACCACTTCAAGAGTTAGCTAAACACAGCGACAAATTTAAATACACAGCAACATATTTGAAAACATAACAACATTAACTAAGCACAATTACAAATTATTACAAATTAAAAAACCAACACAGTGTTAACACAACCAAAAAATAATCACACTAACATGAACAAAATGTAAGGGTTTAGCGTGTTTGTTGAAAATATGATTGCTACCGGTGATGGAAATGTCATGTTTTCCTGATTTGTAATTGTGCTCATTTATAGTGTTATGTTTTCTTAATATGTAATTTGCTTGCTTAATGTTGTTGTGTTTTTAAGTTTGTAGTTCTGTTTAGTGAGTTGCACCAAATTAATTGGTGTTTTAAAGCTAAATCTGCTCATCATTAAATGTGTCTACCATCAGCACAGATCCATAGATTATGTAGAAAACTACATTTAGAAACCAGAATTTCATTTAAGGAAAATGGCCGTCAGTTTATCTTAGCAGCGCTCTCAGCCCAGCCTGCTATCCGGTGACCTCTCACCTTCCAAGAGGGAGCTAATTGTAAATCCCTGAACAGACTATTGTTTTATATAAACATACCGGTTAACCCAGCGCACAGCAGTAAGCTGAGGGGCAAATACTTTTTCACACGGGGTTATTTTAAAGTGTTTTCTCTTAAATATAAATAAAATAATCATTTAAAAATAACCTTTTTTAATTACACAAGTTATCCTCTTACAATTATCTTGATGACTAAAATTTAAAAGTGTGACAGAAAAGAAAAAAAAAAAAAGAAGGCAATATTTCTTCTCGACGATTTATGTCCCCAACTTGTCATGGAGCAGAGTTGCATGGGAGTGCTGCAGAATGACCTTGTTTTGCTGGATTTCTAGATCTAAGCTCCAACATCGCAAATGGCATGGCATTGCGAACCAGCACAGCAAAGAACAAAAAAACAAACAAAAAAAAAACCTGGATGATTGGCTCTCCCTCTTTGAGACGTCTGCTGTTTATCTGTCTGCTCTCCTACATGCACTACAACTCTTCCAGTTGCTTTGTTTCACTATACGTTTTTTTTTGTTTTTGTTTTTTTTTGCAAACGGTGCTTCTCCGCTGTAGCTGGTGTCATTTTGGAGACCCAGACCTGTCACTGTACAGCTTTTGAAACCCAGCGTAGCTTCATAGCGGGTCCATTTTAAGTAAAAGCCTGAGGGAAAAGATGTCACTCAGCATTTTTATTTGAGAAAAAAAAAAAAAAACACAAGAAGAGACACAAAGAACGAGAGAGAGGGAGAGAATCACTGCAGCTTTCTTATGAAGATTCCAAATATCACTGACAACAGCATGTAAGCAAGCAGTGTAATTCAAATTTAAGTTGCTAAGCCGAAAAAAAAATTGAATCTGTTTGCTCATTTTTTTTAGCGCACAATGTATATTCTGTGGATCTTACAGAAGAGAGTCTGAAAAGGGATTACATGTATAATCTCTTTTGACAATATCTCTACTAGCTGTAAAATGAGCCATTGTACACCAGTAGGGATAATCTTATCGCCAACTGAATGCACACAGGGAAATTCCTTAAACTACACCAGATATGACTCCCATTTAATAAAACACATTGTTATGCATGAGTGAAGCTAAATTTTATACCAAACAATCACAAACAGGAAGCCATGTTGGGTTTGTCTTTATGTATGTTTTTTTGATTTCCACAGAAGCATGTCTGTTTCTCTTCTGTGCAGGTTATGTCCTCTGCCTCTTCTTATTAAGTCATAAATGTTACAAACACAAAAAATGAATAATGGGAAAAATATAGTCGTCTGTACAAACAGGTCATATTTTGTCCAATTTATGCTCCGCATCACCAGAAGGTAAAATCTGGCTGCTGTGGAACTGGGATGAATAACACCAGGTCAGCTGACTGCTTTGCCTTTCTTTTGCAAAGAAAATGTTCTTTGCAATTACAATTAAAAAAAAGAGAGACCCTGGGATGGAACCTTGAGATACTCTGATTGTGATTTTTGTAAATTGCAATGGAATGTTTTCTCACGAAGACACAAAGAAATCTCTCTTCAGGTAAAACTTGAACAGTCAAATAAATACTTTACTGTAGAGTTTAATCCAGCACTCCAGTCACTTCAATAATATGCCATCAATAGCATCAAATGTTGCACTGAAATCACACAGTAACAGCCTGTACTTATGCAAATGTCAATTAACTCTTTGAAAAGACTGGAACACAAGATTGAGCGTCTTGGGTTCAGTCTGGAAAAACCAGGATGAAAGACAGGAAAGTGGTTGGTCATTGTTAAGAAGATATTTAACTTTTTGGAGCACAGCTGTTTCATTAACCTGGCCAATGAATGGGATATTGGAGACTGGCTTGCAATTTTCAGCAGTGATTAGTCCAGATTGTTTTGTCTTTCAGCAGTGGTTTGATTACTGCTGTTTTTAGGTCATGGACACTGCTGTGTATCTGGCACCAAGATGTTAGCAGCAGATCATTTAGGTCCTGTAACTTGATAAGTGGGGCATCCATGTGTCAGTCTTTTTATCCTGCACGTCCCAAAAATTCACCATTATATTCACTCCTAGGTAATTTGGAGGCCAAGCTGGGACCTCAAACTTGTTCTTTTGCTCCTCAAATAATTCCTAAACCAGTTTAGCTTTGCTGTAGGGCAGATCATCATGCTAAAAGATGTGTCAGTCTTCAAAAATACAGATCCCATGAAAGTGTACATGCTCTTCAACAATGCTTAGGTACGTAGCATTAGGTATGGACAATACCTAGTGCTACATACCTAGACATTAATTATCACAATGGCATTTATTGTGATGACAATAAAATTTGAAGTTTCATCAGTCTATTTCACAATACATTTGTCCCTGGATAAAATCCCTATAGTAGCCAGTAGCTTACTTTGAAAATTAGAATATACTTGCATTCAAATAAACTACTTCAGTACACCAGTTTACAGTGTGCCCTGCTTAATCTGTTCAGTCTAGCACATATGTGTTACATAAGAACTTCATTGGAGACTGAGATGGGTTATTGGAAACTTGTGAGATAGAAGCTAAAATCACAGTACCATGACAACTACAGCAGACAAAAGTGTCTTTGCGGTCTTGTCTAAATGTGGAATTTTTCTACAATATCCAAAAATACCTGCAGTTTCCAGACAGTGGATTTGTAATTCAAATGTAACAAAACATATTATCATGTGTCTTTTTTTTCTCTTTTCTTTTAGGCAGGATTACAAACTACATAAAATATATCAGTAAAATAATTAGGTAAAAAGACACAAAACAATATGACCCAAAATGTAAAAAAAAAAAAATAAAAAATAAAAAAAAAACATCAAGGGGAGCATAAGAATGAAGAATCAGAAAAAAAAATTAAACAGCACAATAACACGAATCAAGCATAAAAACTATTTTAAAGAGTTTGGTTGGCTAGATAAAATGTTTCTAAAAATAAACAAATGATAAAAAAAACATTAAGAAATGGAAACTAACTTCATAGATACAAGATTAATATATATGAGTGGCAAAGAAATGTTTAAAATGCAAAAACACCAAGATCTAAATTGACAACAAAGGAATGCATAATGTTGGAAGACAGCTGCAAGATACTCCTGGAAATAAGAAAATACCACATAGCAGATCTGCATGCATGGTGGTTATTGTTTGCCTCCATCTTGGTCAAGTGTATTGGGGGACAAGAGGTGGGGGCTTGTTTGTTTTTACATATTTGTGCCTTGAGGCTTACTGTTTCATAATCCATCCATTGCGATGCACAGCAGCAATGACAACATGTTCTGACTCATCGAAAGACTTGGGTTATAGAAAAGAAAGAAATATCCCATTTTGCTAATTTCTTAGAAAATTGCATGCAACTCGCAGTGTCACCCAGAATGATCTGTTGGTAAACTGCTTCTTGTTCTGCGTCTACAAATTTCAGAGTTAAGACTGATTTAAAGCAGCGATAAAACATGCTTGTTGGAGCACATATTTTGGGAAGAAGATTCGGTTTGGTGACCACATTCCGTTAACCTGAATTTAGCATCAATGCTTATAGAGTCCTGGTCTTGTTCATTTATTTATTACCGATCTCCTTAGAGCTTTATTTAAACCATTATTTGACATCAACCACCAAACATGATGAATGGTGTAACCAATGTGAGAAATTCACTGGGTGCTTCATCAATAACCCCACAGTGTTTGGAAGCAAAAGAAGCCACTGACTTCCAAACACTTGACTCGCATCTTCCTCTGAGGCTTGATCATTCACAATGTGAAAAAAAGAGGAGGACAGGGGCTTCTGCAGAGGCACTCTCCTCTTTTTGCCAATACCCGCTCTTCATCTCTGTGCACCCGGGGACAGTATTAAGGTAGAAACGTTTCTTTTGTGTTTCAGACACTGTAATGTCTGCCAGGATTTACAAGGAACCGATTGGAGATGAGAGGGGAGCGTTTTGATGTGTGTGGGTAGAAGGCAGTTGGAAGACCAATAGGAGCTCATTTCGCTTAAGAGGACACCCACAGACTCCAGTGGGAGATATGCTGACTGAGATGCCTACAAATCTGGAGGTAGCGAGCAGAAAGAAAGGCAAAGCCATAAAATGTAAATTATTGGCCTCAAACTGTTAGATGGCGAGTGTTAAGGAAAATTCATCCTGCTGATTTTCCTTAGAACAACTGAACTCAAACAATGATCTATTGCATGTAGAAATTAGCTATTCCCAGGGCCTTGCATGCAAATTAGTGGGACACTTTTATAAGCATGCCAAAGCATTCTGGAATACTGCTCTGCATTCCAAGAGCAGGAAAGCAAATCTAGCAAGGCAACAATGTATGCCAATTTTACAAATGGTGGTTGTGATTTTTGGCACAAGTCTTTTTAATTTGACAGAGCTTTAATAAAACATAATAAAACTAAAATAAAGCATACTACTTTATTTTTCTTTTTAGCTCCACTTTCTTCTTCCTATCAACTCTGACCAGTTTTTCTCCCCACATGAGCTTCAGGCCTTCACTACCTTGTTTTATGGTTTATTGATGGTTTATTCAGGGCCATTTGCAGTGTTAGTTTTCTATCACATATTGCTTTTTTCCAAAAGTTACATTTTGGTCTGATTTGATCAGAGCACATTCTCCCACATGTTATCCGTATCCAATACATGACCTGTCAGACATTACAGAAAGTACTTTATTTGGTTTTCTTTCAAAGTGTTTTTCTTCTTACCACTCTTCCTTGATGACCACATTTGTGGAGCGCATGACAAATAGTTGTCCTGTCAACCAATTTCCCCACCCGAACTGTAAAGCTCCAGAGTTACAGTGAGCCTCTTGGCCTCTCTGATTAATGTTCACCTTACCCAGTCAGTCAGTTTTGGTGGAGGACCATACTTTAGAAGGTTTTCAGTTGTGCAATACTCTTTCCATTTCCAGATGATTGATGGGACAGTGCACAAAACAAGCGCAGGATATTGTTTTCTAACCACCTTAAACTTTTTCGCAACTTTATCAATGACCTTTCTGGTGTGTTTCTTGATGATGCTCTCTCCCTCTGAAGCTTTTACAGAACAGCTGAAATTATACTGAGATTAAATTACCCACAGGGGGAATATGTTTACTTATCGGATGACATATGAAGGGAATTGGGTTATCTAATTTTATTTGGGGTTATCAAATTAAAAGGGGCTGCATATGGAAAACATCAAATAAGATTCTGGTTGTCATGTGCAAAACATTCTGTACCATGTTCTACTTTATGGTACATCAAATTGCGACACTCTATTAAAATATGTAGAAAGCAAAGATAATGGAAATTTTGCAGAAGTTCCCAACAGCCTTTCTTGTATTAATGTGTACATTAAGATTGTGTGGGTACTGGGACTGCCCAGCAGAACTGAAATCTAATTGACCTTCAAGCAGGACACACATGCTGAATGATTAGTCTGCAGTCATTACTCTATGAACTTTGAACAAAAAAAATGAGTGATGCTTTATGGACCCTGTCCCCTTCTGTGCCCTGAGTTCCCATCAACTACTTTATCCCCACCATCCCACCCAAGAAGTGGTAGCACTGATTAGACCACTCACAGTCGAACACAGGGGAGGTTCATCTTTGGTCTGCACCAGATTTATGATGGCTGGAGCCCATGCACCAGTGACCCCCTTCAGATTGGCCCTTTGTAAAGGTCTGCCACAGATACAGTTAATGGATGCACACAATGAGCCTCAATGGCCCTGCGATGATAGATCTGGGGCACTCTGAAAGGCTCTACAGATGAAGTATTCCAAAGGCCTGTCACCCAACTCTAGATGTTGAGTGGGAGCGAAGTACACACTGTTGAAATGCTTGAACATTAGGGAAAATATAATTGGAGCACACCGCTCCTCAGTAGTGCTTTAATTGTACATTGAGGGAACAGATTCAAATTACAATTGACCCAGAAGTGTCCACCATTTGCTTGGATGCATACATAACAACTTTTACACACAGTTAAACTTTACAGGAATACGTATCAATTTATCATTTTTTTTAACAGGCTGAGTAAAAACATACAGCAACAAACATATTTAAAAGAAATACATCTTGTTTGTATGTAATGTAATGTCAGAGGATGACTGTACAGATCCTTTGTAGCTCCTATTTCAGTTTAAACTACACCTCTTTGGGATAATGTCACTCCCAATATCCTCTCAAGTTATAGCAGGTCATCCAAATAAACACAATGTATATTACTGTGTTCTCTACAGCCTGATAGGGAGCAGTGATGCACTGGGTCAGACGCAATTTACTGAGAAGAGAAGAATTAAAAAAAAAAAAAAAGAAGAAAGAATAGAAATTTCTCACTATACATCAAATTAAACTTTATATCCTTTTTGTTCTAAAGAGTTAACTTATCCACACAGGGAAAACAGCAGAGGTATTTCACAAAAAACAAAATCCAATCAGTGCATCTTGACTTTATCCATTAAAACTAAGGGTAAACAAAGATCAGGAGGTGCGACGATGTCCAGACGGGCTTAAGTAATTTAAGTAAGTGCTCGTCCAAATTAAAATCACTGCTTAATAGGTTTCACAAAACAGAAATAGTACCTGTATTTCTTTAAAACAAGTTTTGTTGTTTTCTTCTTATACCGTTCATCTAACACATCATTTTCTTTATCCACTTTGTTCTGCAGCACCGCTACACTGGGAGCATAATTATCCCTGTTAAGGTGCTTAGCTAGCTCGACCACTGCTTTCCTACACTATTATGCTGGATTCAAATCTCACTGCACAGCACAGCTTGGGCTTTTTTCTCATTCACTTGAATTCCTCCCGTAGAATTTGTACCAGACCAATCAGTGAACAGAAGGAGAAGCTGTGAATGATGACGTTGATTTTCTATGCTGTTTTAGAATTGTTGCCTGCTGTAGTTTTAGCAATCACAGTGAAGGAAGTGAACAAAGTCGTTCACTTCTGAATACTAAATTAACTTTAAGAGCCGCCTCATTCAGCTTAACAACTCTAAGGCAGTGGAGGATGGTTGTTTACAGAACAGGCAGTTTTTGGTAACAAGAGACATAAGAAAATGATCGTTTAAAATATATTTCGTAGCTGATTTGATCAAAAGCTAATACTGGGGCAACAGATAATGTTTTCAACATTAAAATCAGTGGAAATCAGTTCCAACTTTGTGCTGTTCAACAATCACTATCAATACTTTGCCCGTACACTACATACAATTATTTCACCAGACATTATATGCTGATCTTGATGTGTAATTACAGTGGTTGGTATCACATGTTTAGATTCCCGCACAGACTACTTGTTGTAGTCCCTACAGGAAAAAAAAAATGTGACAAATATATTTAAATTGGGATGTTTTGAGCTTGATACAGAATAGAGTTTATTACTTTGCCAACATTAATATAATTTTTTTACAGTCTTTTTTTTCCTATGACAGCCTGTTGTCTGACTTTAGATAATGGTATTCTGAGATAATAAATGAGAAGTGTTTTTTTTTTTTGTTGTAAACAGTTAAAATTCTCAAAGCTGTATTATATCAGCCAATAAAAACACTAATGCTAACACAAAGCTTTTTAGTTGCTATGATTAATGGGTTGTAACTGTGCCCTCCCCCCAATTCCAGTCCATGAACTGCAGTGTCAGTGAAATCTTTCATACAGTACCCTCCTTTGGCCCCTCCCCATTTATCATACACAGTGTTCTCCTCCACTCAGCAGCTTTGATCTTGCTGTGAGTATTTGCCCTAATCTGTCACAGCTCTCTTTTTGTCTTCCAATCATTCCCAACCCAACAGAGTTGTACTAAACAGACAAAAAGGAATGCCGATGGACTGCATTTGCTAAAGAGGGAGAACCAAGAAGTGGGAGCTGCTAATAAGATGTTCCTTGGAGTGTGGTTTAACTGACTTTTGGCTCCACAGCTTTGAGTAATGTATTTCTTTTGGCTTCATATTCTAGAGTCTGTTTTCCAAAACGCAAGTCTTCCCAAATCATAATGTAAACATTGATATGCTGGGCGTCTGGTTATCGTTTTATTGCTTTGGATGTTGGACTATTTTGCTGCCAAGAAGAAAACTGAGAAAGGACAATCATCATTAGTGTGTCTGTCTGCTGGACAGTGAGAAAACACAAAGACTGCCAAAACTGTCCAAAGTTCAACTAAACTAATTTGAAGCAACATTGGATGAAACCACAAAATACACCAAATTAACACTAAGAACAGGTTACTTTAGCTCTTTGGAATCAATGCTGATTTCTGATGATGACATCCAAAAGAGAATAATCTACTAAGATTAACTTTTGTGAGGTTTTTGTCTTTGACTCACATGCTAACGCTAAAAAACACAAGAAGCCCTTTATTTCAAACTAAATAAATACATGTCTTTTTCTCTCTGAGATATAAATTTGCAAAGGCATTTGTAACTCTTCTTGTTTAGTTGTCGGTCACCTAGTACAATACAGAATAAAAAACTCTTCACAATGTGGCTTTNTGAAGCCTGCAGTGCTCTGGGTGTTTTTCTGGGATCTTTTACGACCTCTCCTGGGAGGGTTTACTGCTGTTCCATGTTTTCTCTATTTGTGGATAAAACCTTTCAGTGTGGTTCACTGGAGTCCCAAACCCATAGAAACAGCTTTGCGAAATTTTCCCGATTTTGGAGATGTCAGGGTTGTCGTCTGTTTTTTGCATTTCATTAGATCAACGCATGACGTGTTGCTTTCTTTTAGCCTGCTTCATGTTGCCATGCAGGTACTATTGAAGTGATTTCTTGATTCTGCATATCTATCAGTAATCATGGCTGGCAGTGTATAATTGAACTTAGCTTTCCAGTGATGAGTTAATTCATGGCTTAACAATAATTGTATGTTTTTTTAGATACAATCATGTTGTTTTGGATCCCTTTTATTATCAATAAATGAAACCATGTCATGAAAACTTTGTTTTGTTTTTACTATGGCTATCTTTGCCTGACCATAATGTTTTCCTACTGATCGTGTCTACTATTCAGTTGAGAATTAGCAACCACGATTGTCTTAACAAGTTCAAACAATTCCAAACTAGTAGATACATCTAAATGTATTAATACTCCACTTATTCTATTTAGCTGTAAAATTAAAACGACCAGACTTGCTGCATAGCTTTAGATTATGAAATTTGATTTATGAACATTAAAATCCTATTAATTTAATAAAAACGGTGACATGACGACGTAATACAAATACTGAATTAAGTCTAGAATGGAAAAAAAAAAAAAAGTACAAGAATGAAAAACTCATTTTTTTGCTAACCCATATGTGGATGAGACATTTGGGTCAGTATTCCAACAGCATCTTTGCTGGGTCAGTTCTTTCAGCCAGTCTGAAAGCAGGACATCTTCACTCTCAGGTCCTTTTTTTTTCAAAGTGCAACCAGAAATTTTAATTTGAATTGGAGTCGGGGCTTTAAAATGTCACATTCAATAACATTAAATAAGCTTCTGTTGCAATAACTTTGACAGTGTGCAAGGAGTCCTTATACTGTATATTAAAGCCACTTTCAAGAGTTCCAACTTGTGGGCTGGTGTCTCAAGAACATACATCTATACATAACTAATAATTATTCCTGCAATAGTTGACCTTTGAGGTGTGAATATTTTCTGTTTTGACTTAGGAAAAAAAGACCTTTGTGCTCACAGAAAGAGGAAGTGAAAACAGGTTTTTTTTTCTGTATAAGTTGCTGCAGAAATTGGTGCAGACTGGTTCTGCAGGTAGAAGCACTGGTATATTGTTTAGCTGCTTTTGGGTTTGAGCAGACATAAAATCCATTCAAAAACTCCTTTATCCTAGCATTTGTGATTTATTCACATATTTCATCAAGATGTGTTTGAAATTGACAGTTCAGTGGTACGCGCTGCTGCTTGCAATGATAAACGTAGTACCCCGAGACATTTGTAAACTGTTTTCAAAGTTGAACCAGACTTATGTAGGTCAAGTTAGGTTGACTCAAATGATGCTGATGAGCCTGTCAGAAGCTTCTAAAGCCGCGGCGTTGTTTTCACATATTTTTCGAGACATTTAAAGGCCAACTTGTTCTCATTCCCAAGGGCATAAATACTGCTGTTCTCTCACAGCTGGTACCGTTTCTGAGGTATGTACAAGGTGTCCTTCGGTGCAAAAACTGTGATTCACTGACTACAGCAACATTTGATGCCAGAGCAAATGGTGTCTTGTGAGCAACTAACAACATCCATAAGAGGCAGGAGGCATGACAGCAAAATATGTCACGAGAGTTCTGTTTTGCAGACCTGTCTACGACTCCTGTGTCACACTAGTGTGTTTCCGTGCACAGAGCTTTGCAGCTGAAAGCATATTTTCCATTGCTTACAAGTGATATATTCTTTTTGTCTTGCTCTATAATGTCCTAACCGAGCAATTGCTCGGTTAGGACCAGACAGAAAAACTGGTTTCACCTGCTCTAAGATAAGGGCATACAAAAATTTTCCCCTAAATACCCTGGCGTTATGTTGTGATGTGTTTCCCTTCTTATAAGCATCACTTCATCTGTGAAAAGAAAAGCAGAACAAAAAAAGACAGATGAGGACAGAGGTGCCAAAACTAAGAAACCTATAAACGCTTCGGCTTATAAGCAAGCAGAAATGCAGGGCTGCCAATTAAGAATAATTCATCTTCATGCTTTCAAAGCCCCAAACACAGAGCTCAGACATCCAAAGCGACTTTATTATCGGTGTTCTCTGCATACGGGAAGCGGTCATGGACACAAACAAGAACAATATAACACGTCAAAGAAGAGACCGTGCCTGCAGTGTGCCCAATCATTTTCAGTGCTGTTGTCTCTAAGGTGCGGACATGCACAGTGATGAAGTGCAGTGAGTGCAGACGTGCCAACTGGGTCAGCTCCTGGGTGGGAAGCGAAAGCGTTAAATGAAAAGAGGTGGCCGTTGATTCAGGCAGTCATCAGTTTAATGCTCAACTGCAAATGTCATGAGAAGCTGCTCGGCCTCATGAATGCCTTCATGTCTACAATTTTTTTGTTCAATAATGCAGACTAAACAACAACACATATATGTTCTGATGAGGGGGAAAATATGGCAACCAGTTATGGAGTGCACAAGAAGTTTAGTTTGGTTTTTTTTCCCACCTTTCAACACCAAGAGTTGCTCAACACTGGATAAAACATTTTGATTTAATTTATTTCAGTAACAATTTTGGCCCTAATTATTTGAAAATACTTGTCTGTTTTTGCATTTTTAGGCTACTTTTTAGGGGTCATATTTATTTAATTGTCTGCAGATTCTCTGGTATTGAGATGAAAAAATCAACATGCTAAGTTTGGGTTCTGTTGCTGTCCATTAGTGCCTTAAATAGAAAACAGTGAGACATCATTAGGACACATTAATCAATAATTGGATGAGCAATGCCAATTAATTTCTTGGTGTACGGTGACAGTTAAACATGCACGTCTGCTTTATAACTGCGTAAATTGGAAAGTGCAAACATTAACTGCATGACTGTGTGCGTGTTGTGATTGGAAAGGAATTTGTAGTGGTGTGTGTTCTCTCTTGTTTTTATTGTATTGAGTATCCGTTTTCATGACTAGTCAGAGGACTGCAGATGTGAATTAGCTCGAGCTGTAATCTAGTAAAGTGTGCCAAATGGTGACATTTATGTTTGAGTTGTACATTGTCCCTTTTTAAGCAAAGTTCATTATCATTAAATTGGAAGCCAAGAACTGACTCAAATTTCTCAAAGGAAAAAAAAAAAAAGGTATCCAAACCGACCTGGACAACATGAAGTAGGGCAAAACAATCTTCACAGCTCAGACCCTGTTAACTCAACAAAGCCAGGACGGTGAAAAAAACAAAACAAAAAACATTTTGTTATGTTTTTTCCTCTCATTTACATGGCAGTGGTATTTTGACCCGGCTTTCAAGTGAAACCTTTTAGATTGCAAGCATCTCCATGTTAATGCAAACCAAAAACATTTACAGACAATGATGTCAGTCACACCGTCTTGCACTCTCGCACTCAGGCCTGGTTTTCACCCGTGCACAGTACAACAGCAACAAGCATCTCTTCAGATTATTTCACGGTGGGCCACAAGTGCGAACCACTTCAAGAGTTAGCTAAACACAGCGACAAATTTAAATACACAGCAACATATTTGAAAACATAACAACATTAACTAAGCACAATTACAAATTATTACAAATTAAAAAACCAACACAGTGTTAACACAACCAAAAAATAATCACACTAACATGAACAAAATGTAAGGGTTTAGCGTGTTTGTTGAAAATATGATTGCTACCGGTGATGGAAATGTCATGTTTTCCTGATTTGTAATTGTGCTCATTTATAGTGTTATGTTTTCTTAATATGTAATTTGCTTGCTTAATGTTGTTGTGTTTTTAAGTTTGTAGTTCTGTTTAGTGAGTTGCACCAAATTAATTGGTGTTTTAAAGCTAAATCTGCTCATCATTAAATGTGTCTACCATCAGCACAGATCCATAGATTATGTAGAAAACTACATTTAGAAACCAGAATTTCATTTAAGGAAAATGGCCGTCAGTTTATCTTAGCAGCGCTCTCAGCCCAGCCTGCTATCCGGTGACCTCTCACCTTCCAAGAGGGAGCTAATTGTAAATCCCTGAACAGACTATTGTTTTATATAAACATACCGGTTAACCCAGCGCACAGCAGTAAGCTGAGGGGCAAATACTTTTTCACACGGGGTTATTTTAAAGTGTTTTCTCTTAAATATAAATAAAATAATCATTTAAAAATAACCTTTTTTAATTACACAAGTTATCCTCTTACAATTATCTTGATGACTAAAATTTAAAAGTGTGACAGAAAAGAAAAAAAAAAAAAGAAGGCAATATTTCTTCTCGACGATTTATGTCCCCAACTTGTCATGGAGCAGAGTTGCATGGGAGTGCTGCAGAATGACCTTGTTTTGCTGGATTTCTAGATCTAAGCTCCAACATCGCAAATGGCATGGCATTGCGAACCAGCACAGCAAAGAACAAAAAAACAAACAAAAAAAAAACCTGGATGATTGGCTCTCCCTCTTTGAGACGTCTGCTGTTTATCTGTCTGCTCTCCTACATGCACTACAACTCTTCCAGTTGCTTTGTTTCACTATACGTTTTTTTTTGTTTTTGTTTTTTTTTGCAAACGGTGCTTCTCCGCTGTAGCTGGTGTCATTTTGGAGACCCAGACCTGTCACTGTACAGCTTTTGAAACCCAGCGTAGCTTCATAGCGGGTCCATTTTAAGTAAAAGCCTGAGGGAAAAGATGTCACTCAGCATTTTTATTTGAGAAAAAAAAAAAAAAACACAAGAAGAGACACAAAGAACGAGAGAGAGGGAGAGAATCACTGCAGCTTTCTTATGAAGATTCCAAATATCACTGACAACAGCATGTAAGCAAGCAGTGTAATTCAAATTTAAGTTGCTAAGCCGAAAAAAAAATTGAATCTGTTTGCTCATTTTTTTTAGCGCACAATGTATATTCTGTGGATCTTACAGAAGAGAGTCTGAAAAGGGATTACATGTATAATCTCTTTTGACAATATCTCTACTAGCTGTAAAATGAGCCATTGTACACCAGTAGGGATAATCTTATCGCCAACTGAATGCACACAGGGAAATTCCTTAAACTACACCAGATATGACTCCCATTTAATAAAACACATTGTTATGCATGAGTGAAGCTAAATTTTATACCAAACAATCACAAACAGGAAGCCATGTTGGGTTTGTCTTTATGTATGTTTTTTTGATTTCCACAGAAGCATGTCTGTTTCTCTTCTGTGCAGGTTATGTCCTCTGCCTCTTCTTATTAAGTCATAAATGTTACAAACACAAAAAATGAATAATGGGAAAAATATAGTCGTCTGTACAAACAGGTCATATTTTGTCCAATTTATGCTCCGCATCACCAGAAGGTAAAATCTGGCTGCTGTGGAACTGGGATGAATAACACCAGGTCAGCTGACTGCTTTGCCTTTCTTTTGCAAAGAAAATGTTCTTTGCAATTACAATTAAAAAAAAGAGAGACCCTGGGATGGAACCTTGAGATACTCTGATTGTGATTTTTGTAAATTGCAATGGAATGTTTTCTCACGAAGACACAAAGAAATCTCTCTTCAGGTAAAACTTGAACAGTCAAATAAATACTTTACTGTAGAGTTTAATCCAGCACTCCAGTCACTTCAATAATATGCCATCAATAGCATCAAATGTTGCACTGAAATCACACAGTAACAGCCTGTACTTATGCAAATGTCAATTAACTCTTTGAAAAGACTGGAACACAAGATTGAGCGTCTTGGGTTCAGTCTGGAAAAACCAGGATGAAAGACAGGAAAGTGGTTGGTCATTGTTAAGAAGATATTTAACTTTTTGGAGCACAGCTGTTTCATTAACCTGGCCAATGAATGGGATATTGGAGACTGGCTTGCAATTTTCAGCAGTGATTAGTCCAGATTGTTTTGTCTTTCAGCAGTGGTTTGATTACTGCTGTTTTTAGGTCATGGACACTGCTGTGTATCTGGCACCAAGATGTTAGCAGCAGATCATTTAGGTCCTGTAACTTGATAAGTGGGGCATCCATGTGTCAGTCTTTTTATCCTGCACGTCCCAAAAATTCACCATTATATTCACTCCTAGGTAATTTGGAGGCCAAGCTGGGACCTCAAACTTGTTCTTTTGCTCCTCAAATAATTCCTAAACCAGTTTAGCTTTGCTGTAGGGCAGATCATCATGCTAAAAGATGTGTCAGTCTTCAAAAATACAGATCCCATGAAAGTGTACATGCTCTTCAACAATGCTTAGGTACGTAGCATTAGGTATGGACAATACCTAGTGCTACATACCTAGACATTAATTATCACAATGGCATTTATTGTGATGACAATAAAATTTGAAGTTTCATCAGTCTATTTCACAATACATTTGTCCCTGGATAAAATCCCTATAGTAGCCAGTAGCTTACTTTGAAAATTAGAATATACTTGCATTCAAATAAACTACTTCAGTACACCAGTTTACAGTGTGCCCTGCTTAATCTGTTCAGTCTAGCACATATGTGTTACATAAGAACTTCATTGGAGACTGAGATGGGTTATTGGAAACTTGTGAGATAGAAGCTAAAATCACAGTACCATGACAACTACAGCAGACAAAAGTGTCTTTGCGGTCTTGTCTAAATGTGGAATTTTTCTACAATATCCAAAAATACCTGCAGTTTCCAGACAGTGGATTTGTAATTCAAATGTAACAAAACATATTATCATGTGTCTTTTTTTTCTCTTTTCTTTTAGGCAGGATTACAAACTACATAAAATATATCAGTAAAATAATTAGGTAAAAAGACACAAAACAATATGACCCAAAATGTAAAAAAAAAAAAATAAAAAATAAAAAAAAAACATCAAGGGGAGCATAAGAATGAAGAATCAGAAAAAAAAATTAAACAGCACAATAACACGAATCAAGCATAAAAACTATTTTAAAGAGTTTGGTTGGCTAGATAAAATGTTTCTAAAAATAAACAAATGATAAAAAAAACATTAAGAAATGGAAACTAACTTCATAGATACAAGATTAATATATATGAGTGGCAAAGAAATGTTTAAAATGCAAAAACACCAAGATCTAAATTGACAACAAAGGAATGCATAATGTTGGAAGACAGCTGCAAGATACTCCTGGAAATAAGAAAATACCACATAGCAGATCTGCATGCATGGTGGTTATTGTTTGCCTCCATCTTGGTCAAGTGTATTGGGGGACAAGAGGTGGGGGCTTGTTTGTTTTTACATATTTGTGCCTTGAGGCTTACTGTTTCATAATCCATCCATTGCGATGCACAGCAGCAATGACAACATGTTCTGACTCATCGAAAGACTTGGGTTATAGAAAAGAAAGAAATATCCCATTTTGCTAATTTCTTAGAAAATTGCATGCAACTCGCAGTGTCACCCAGAATGATCTGTTGGTAAACTGCTTCTTGTTCTGCGTCTACAAATTTCAGAGTTAAGACTGATTTAAAGCAGCGATAAAACATGCTTGTTGGAGCACATATTTTGGGAAGAAGATTCGGTTTGGTGACCACATTCCGTTAACCTGAATTTAGCATCAATGCTTATAGAGTCCTGGTCTTGTTCATTTATTTATTACCGATCTCCTTAGAGCTTTATTTAAACCATTATTTGACATCAACCACCAAACATGATGAATGGTGTAACCAATGTGAGAAATTCACTGGGTGCTTCATCAATAACCCCACAGTGTTTGGAAGCAAAAGAAGCCACTGACTTCCAAACACTTGACTCGCATCTTCCTCTGAGGCTTGATCATTCACAATGTGAAAAAAAAGAGGAGGACAGGGGCTTCTGCAGAGGCACTCTTCTCTTTTTGCCAATACCCGCTCTTCATCTCTGTGCACCCGGGGACAGTATTAAGGTAGAAACGTTTCTTTTGTGTTTCAGACACTGTAATGTCTGCCAGGATTTACAAGGAACCGATTGGAGATGAGAGGGGAGCGTTTTGATGTGTGTGGGTAGAAGGCAGTTGGAAGACCAATAGGAGCTCATTTCGCTTAAGAGGACACCCACAGACTCCAGTGGGAGATATGCTGACTGAGATGCCTACAAATCTGGAGGTAGCGAGCAGAAAGAAAGGCAAAGCCATAAAATGTAAATTATTGGCCTCAAACTGTTAGATGGCGAGTGTTAAGGAAAATTCATCCTGCTGATTTTCCTTAGAACAACTGAACTCAAACAATGATCTATTGCATGTAGAAATTAGCTATTCCCAGGGCCTTGCATGCAAATTAGTGGGACACTTTTATAAGCATGCCAAAGCATTCTGGAATACTGCTCTGCATTCCAAGAGCAGGAAAGCAAATCTAGCAAGGCAACAATGTATGCCAATTTTACAAATGGTGGTTGTGATTTTTGGCACAAGTCTTTTTAATTTGACAGAGCTTTAATAAAACATAATAAAACTAAAATAAAGCATACTACTTTATTTTTCTTTTTAGCTCCACTTTCTTCTTCCTATCAACTCTGACCAGTTTTTCTCCCCACATGAGCTTCAGGCCTTCACTACCTTGTTTTATGGTTTATTGATGGTTTATTCAGGGCCATTTGCAGTGTTAGTTTTCTATCACATATTGCTTTTTTCCAAAAGTTACATTTTGGTCTGATTTGATCAGAGCACATTCTCCCACATGTTATCCGTATCCAATACATGACCTGTCAGACATTACAGAAAGTACTTTATTTGGTTTTCTTTCAAAGTGTTTTTCTTCTTACCACTCTTCCTTGATGACCACATTTGTGGAGCGCATGACAAATAGTTGTCCTGTCAACCAATTTCCCCACCCGAACTGTAAAGCTCCAGAGTTACAGTGAGCCTCTTGGCCTCTCTGATTAATGTTCACCTTACCCAGTCAGTCAGTTTTGGTGGAGGACCATACTTTAGAAGGTTTTCAGTTGTGCAATACTCTTTCCATTTCCAGATGATTGATGGGACAGTGCACAAAACAAGCGCAGGATATTGTTTTCTAACCGCCTTAAACTTTTTCACAACTTTATCAATGACCTTTCTGGTGTGTTTCTTGATGATGCTCTCTCCCTCTGAAGCTTTTACAGAACAGCTGAAATTATACTGAGATTAAATTACCCACAGGGGGAATATGTTTACTTATCGGATGACATATGAAGGGAATTGGGTTATCTAATTTTATTTGGGGTTATCAAATTAAAAGGGGCTGCATATGGAAAACATCAAATAAGATTCTGGTTGTCATGTGCAAAACATTCTGTACCATCTTCTACTTTATGGTACATCAAATTGCGACACTCTATTAAAATATGTAGAAAGCAAAGATAATGGAAATTTTGCAGAAGTTCCCAACAGCCTTTCTTGTATTAATGTGTACATTAAGATTGTGTGGGTACTGGGACTGCCCAGCAGAACTGAAATCTAATTGACCTTCAAGCAGGACACACATGCTGAATGATTAGTCTGCAGTCATTACTCTATGAACTTTGAACAAAAAAAATGAGTGATGCTTTATGGACCCTGTCCCCTTCTGTGCCCTGAGTTCCCATCAACTACTTTATCCCCACCATCCCACCCAAGAAGTGGTAGCACTGATTAGACCACTCACAGTCGAACACAGGGGAGGTTCATCTCTGGTCTGCACCAGATTTATGATGGCTGGAGCCCATGCACCAGTGACCCCCTTCAGATTGGCCCTTTGTAAAGGTCTGCCACAGATACAGTTAATGGATGCACACAATGAGCCTCAATGGCCCTGCGATGATAGATCTGGGGCACTCTGAAAGGCTCTACAGATGAAGTATTCCAAAGGCCTGTCACCCAACTCTAGATGTTGAGTGGGAGCGAAGTACACACTGTTGAAATGCTTGAACATTAGGGAAAATATAATTGGAGCACACCGCTCCTCAGTAGTGCTTTAATTGTACATTGAGGGAACAGATTCAAATTACAATTGACCCAGAAGTGTCCACCATTTGCTTGGATGCATACATAACAACTTTTACACACAGTTAAACTTTACAGGAATACGTATCAATTTTTCTTTTCTTTTTCTTTTTTTTTTTTTTTTTACAGGCTGAGTTCACAAACAGCCAGCAACACAAACATATTTAAAAGAAATACATCTTGTTTGTATGTAATGTAATGTCAGAGGATGACTGTACAGATCCTTTGTAGCTCCTATTTCAGTTTAAACTATACCTCTTTGGGATAATGTCACTCCCAATATCCTCTCAAGTTATAGCAGGTCATCCAAATAAACACAATGTATATTACTGTGTTCTCTACAGCCTGATAGGGAGCAGTGATGCACTGGGTCAGACGCAATTTACTGAGAAGAGAAGAATTAAAAAAAAAAAAAAAGAAGAAAGAATAGAAATTTCTCACTATACATCAAATTAGACTTTATATCCTTTTTGTTCTAAAGAGTTAACTTATCCACACAGGGAAAACAGCAGAGGTATTTCACAAAAAACAAAATCCAATCAGTGCATCTTGACTTTATCCATTAAAACTAAGGGTAAACAAAGATCAGGAGGTGCGACGATGTCCAGACGGGCTTAAGTAATTTAAGTAAGTGCTCGTCCAAATTAAAATCACTGCTTAATAGGTTTCACAAAACAGAAATAGTACCTGTATTTCTTTAAAACAAGTTTTGTTGTTTTCTTCTTATACCGTTCATCTAACACATCATTTTCTTTATCCACTTTGTTCTGCAGCACCGCTACACTGGGAGCATAATTATCCCTGTTAAGGTGCTTAGCTAGCTCGACCACTGCTTTCCTACACTATTATGCTGGATTCAAATCTCACTGCACAGCACAGCTTGGGCTTTTTTCTCATTCACTTGAATTCCTCCCATAGAATTTCTACCAGACAAATCAGTGAACAGAAGGAGAAGCTGTGAACGATGACGTTGATTTTCTACGCTGTTTTAGAATTGTTGCCTGCTGTAGTTTTAGCAATCACAGTGAAGGAAGTGAACAAAGTCGTTCACTTCTGAATACTAAATTAACTTTAAGAGCCGCCTCATTCAGCTCAAAAACTCCAAGCCAGTGGAAGATGGTTGTTTACAGAACAGGCAGTTTTTGGTAACAAGAGACATAAGAAAATGATCGTTTAAAATATATTTTGTAGCTGATTTGATCAAAAGCTAATACTGGGGCAACAGATAATGTTTTCAACATTAAAATCAGTGGAAATCAGTTCCAACTTTGTGCTGTTCAACAATCACTATCAATACTTTGCCCGTACACTACATACAATTATTTCACCAGACATTATATGCTGATCTTGATGTGTAATTACAGTGGTTGGTATCACATGTTTAGATTCCCGCACAGACTACTTGTTGTAGTCCCTACAGGAAAAAAAAAATGTGACAAATATATTTAAATTGGGATGTTTTGAGCTTGATACAGAATAGAGTTTATTACTTTGCCAACATTAATATAATTTTTTTACAGTCTTTTTTTTCCTATGACAGCCTGTTGTCTGACTTTAGATAATGGTATTCTGAGATAATAAATGAGAAGTGTTTTTTTTTTTTGTTGTAAACAGTTAAAATTCTCAAAGCTGTATTATATCAGCCAATAAAAACACTAATGCTAACACAAAGCTTTTTAGTTGCTATGATTAATGGGTTGTAACTGTGCCCTCCCCCCAATTCCAGTCCATGAACTGCAGTGTCAGTGAAATCTTTCATACAGTACCCTCCTTTGGCCCCTCCCCATTTATCATACACAGTGTTCTCCTCCACTCAGCAGCTTTGATCTTGCTGTGAGTATTTGCCCTAATCTGTCACAGCTCTCTTTTTGTCTTCCAATCATTCCCAACCCAACAGAGTTGTACTAAACAGACAAAAAGGAATGCAGATGGACTGCATTTGCTAAAGAGGGAGAACCAAGAAGTGGGAGCTGCTAATAAGATGTTCCTTGGAGTGTGGTTTAACTGACTTTTGGCTCCACAGCTTTGAATAATGTATTTCTTTTGGCTTCATATTCTAGAGTCTGTTTTCCAAAACGCAAGTCTTCCCAAATCATAATGTAAACATTGATATGCTGGGCGTCTGGTTATCGTTTTATTGCTTTGGATGTTGGACTATTTTGCTGCCAAGAAGAAAACTGAGAAAGGACAATCATCATTAGTGTGTCTGTCTGCTGGACAGTGAGAAAACACAAAGACTGCCAAAACTGTCCAAAGTTCAACTAAACTAATTTGAAGCAACATTGGATGAAACCACAAAATACACCAAATTAACACTAAGAACAGGTTACTTTAGCTCTTTGGAATCAATGCTGATTTCTGATGATGACATCCAAAAGAGAATAATCTACTAAGATTAACTTTTGTGAGGTTTTTGTCTTTGACTCACATGCTAACGCTAAAAAACACAAGAAGCCCTTTATTTCAAACTAAATAAATACATGTCTTTTTCTCTCTGAGATATAAATTTGCAAAGGCATTTGTAACTCTTCTTGTTTAGTTGTCGGTCACCTAGTACAATACAGAATAAAAAACTCTTCACAATGTGGCTTTGACTGCAGGCAAGGGGCTCTTTGCACCTCAGCTTCCGCGTTCGGGGAAAAGCAGCTCGATTGTTTCCGATCCAATAAAAATATCATTTTACACTAGGGCTTGGCCAAGGTTTGTACATCGATCCGAAGCCCCAACAAGTCAGCTGGAGAAAGGTTGTACGCCTCGTTATACAGTCACTAATACGAAGGTGAGTTTTACTTAAACTTTGTGGCTAACATTAACCTTAGCTTATGCTAGTAGGCAATATTCTCGGACATTTTTCTTATAAAAATGTGCTATTTTAGTATAAACATTCTAACGGACAATGTTTTTCTTATTTTCAAGTATATTATGCGTGTTTATTGTCGTTAGTGTCAGAGACTAACGGGGAGGTTACGGATCGGGCTTTTTACTTCCGAAGCACGAGGAAGCGCAACAAGCCTCATAGCTTAACAGTAGCGCAGCTCTGGTGTCAGAGATCTGGTTCAGCTGTTCAGGTTCAAAGTTGCTGCTTTTAGAAAAATATGACCGTGTTGCTTCATGTCTCCGCGTTATTTCGTTTTATTACCTTTGCATGTTTCTTGTGAAGACCTCGAATAGGACGGTGTTTACAGCAGTGTGTACAGGCGGATCAGTTGTTCGGGTCTCTGGCTCTGGTCTGCTCTCTCGTTCCCATAAACTCGCTCTTTCAGGCTGAATACAGAAGTGATTCCATGGAAATAACTCAGGGAGGCTCCTTTATTTACTATCCGTATCCCTGGTATTTTTAGGCTGATCTGGAGTGAAGTGAAGGCTGCAAACTTTGTGTTGTGCAGCGTTAGCTTTAACTGGTAGTGGCAAATATTTACAAGCCACCATCTTCTTAATTCAGGATCGCTTGGAAATTAATGAAAACTTAAAAGCCCATTATATTAGGAAGACAACAACCTTATTGCGTTTTTTGCATCTGAAATACGACTTAGTCTTTTCTACCAGTCATGGTAACTCAAAGCGGAAACAAGTGAGTCGCATTAGCTCCTGGAGATGTGACGTCAACGCCGTAGGTGCAAAGAGCCCAGTGGTCATTAGGCTGAAAAATAAAAGACACGGTTAGTGTTGTGACTGAGTGGTCAGCCACGAACACCAACCGGCGCAGCTCCCACTCATAGGGTCACATTTTTCCAGCCCAACCACGAGAAAAACTTTACAAATTATATTTGTAGATGTTAAATATTCTTAAAGTACTTCGTTAATTGTTGAATTAGAAAAATATGACCCTAAGTAAAAAAAGAAGTGAAGAGTTGCCTCTCTCTCACCTACCTCCACCAGCGCTCCTCAGAATTCTGGTGGGGGAAGCCGCGAGAGTGCCTGACGGACCCGTTGCATGCAGTCACCAATCACACCACTAGGTGACTCCAAACAAACGCACTGATCAAAAATCTCACAAACACATATAACCCTACAATCATTTAGATCAAAACTCACACAGACACACACAAGCTTTTCTCTCTGTTACACGTTGAGTGTATTTATCAGAGATATTGGTTCATATTTACTCAATCGAAGAAGATTAATTGGCATCTATGATGTGAATCTCCTGCTCCATCATCTCAAAGGTGCTCTAAGGGACTGAGATCTGGTGACTGTGGAGGGTACAGTTGAAACTGTCATGTTTAATAAACCATTACCTGATTACTTGAGTTTTGTCATTCTTCTGGAAGTACCCAACAGGGTACAGTTAGTTCATAAAGGAAGGAGCATTATCACAGAAAACCCCAAAATACTGTACTGTTTAGATGACACTCAGTTGACAGTAAGGGCCCAGAAGTGTTACAAGAAGAATAGTCCTGACACCATTACTGTAATACCAACCTTACCCAGAAAGACATGATGGATACTGCTATGGACAGCAGTTATGTGATTAGCATTTTCTGCATAACGAAGGACCATCCCCTTTCTTGGACAATCTGATGCTTCGTTTAAACAAGGTGTCATCTCCATGTCAAGATATCTCAATCCAATGAGTTGTTAGCCTGTGATTGACTGATTTGTTGTTTCTGTTAGTAAGCAATTTAATAGATGCATTTAATAAAGTGGACAGTTGCTGAAGGTGTATTGGCATTTGCTAAAGTTTTTATCAATTTTAGGTAAACATTAAAGGGAAAAAAAAAACTGCTTTTAATTGAGTACCTTATTCTTTTTTTTTTTACTCCGAATGTCAGCATTGAGGCACAATGCAGATATGGCTAAATGTAAAAGTTCATGGCCACCCTGTACAGAATGTGTGGGAAAAAAAAAAAACAGAACAGATACCAACATAAAAGGAGGGAAAAACAGACAGAAATGTCACATTGACTCTGCAACTTATCTCCATCTCCTTTAGCCCATTACACACAGTGACAGATGAGCTCCTCTCAGATACATTAACACCACGACTAAATCTGCCATTATGCATCCCATTTTGCTACTCTCATGCCACTAGTGTAACCTCGAACAACAGTATTTCTCTTTTGCATCCAAATGGAGAATCTCTCCATTAGTCCTGTGATTTGGAGGCAGCTGAGTTTATTATTGGTGGCTGTGACAAGAAGATCCCTCATTACCTACCTCACAAACTACTGATATGCACACAGCTGTGCACTTCAAAACGAGTTTCTGGGTGTCCTTTTGGCTGCACTCACTCACTTCATCATTCAGACACAATGGATCCATATGGCAGAAGAATTACAAGCCAAAGAGGATTCTCACTGTAAAAGTGTGTCTCATGAATTATTTTTTGAATATATTCAGTCCAAAGAGGACACACGGTGGCATTTGCCAAGAAAAATAGTCCCTCTCATTTTATGAGAAAGGAAAAATGTCTGCAAAAGGGCAGAAAACAGGAATGTAATTTAAAATGCCAACAATTATGTGTCTGGTGTTGAAATATGGATTTGAGGGGCTACTCATCTAAACAGAAAGGACCTAAATGACTTTGATATTGATATCATGCCATGATATTGGGACTGCGAGAAAGGGCCTACATCGTTATTCAATCTATATGAACCCAGCAATTTGCTTGACATTAAAGCTTGAGGGCATGCAGCAGTGAAGGTCCAAAAAGCAGGAAATGAATCACATTTCCTCCTCAACGTTTGTGCATCTGTTTGTGTAGTTGCGAGTGTGGAAAAAAAAAAGCAAAATCTGGCGCATGCCATATGGTCTGTCTGCCAGGCCTACTTTCACTGTTAAGTTAGTGCCAGGATAGTCAAACTGATTTCTGTCATGCCATGGGCTTGGATTGTTCTTAAAATACAGCTTTTGAAGGCATAAAATAAAAAAAGTAGAAGCACTTTGTCCTTCATCGAAGTTTCACTCAGACTTGCTAGGCTAAAATTGTTAAACTGAATGTTTGCTTTTGACATATTTTGACAGTCTAACTTACTCTGCTCTGTGCCATCATTTGGCCGTAGTATTATGCTGACCTGATGTTCTGTTCTGCTCCACTGAGAGGAATAAATAAGAAACAGTTCTCTGAATTCACTTCTAAATTAAACATATTGTTTAAAAGAACTCAGTAGAGCTTATGCCCTGCAACGATCTTGAGACTCGACGTAACTTTTGTCAACATTATTGCCTTTTTCCAGGATTGATTTTTAGAGGCTACTGAGGAGATGTGGAAACTCTTCTCCCGGGTGTCATGCCCTCAATTTTCAGTTTGCGTGTTGCATTTTTGATGTCATGATATATGCCCTTAAAACATTTTGAAATCTATACAATATTCAACACACAAACAGTACGAGATGTAGCTCATCTCCGCACCTCCTTGGATTTATATAGACGAGAATGTGATTTATTATATTCACATGGTAAACGTGATTCTGCTGGATTGGAGCTCCAAGTTAGTGTTTTTATCATAACTATGGACACATACTGAACACAAACGGGTGGCTACACATAACCTGACTGTTCACAAGACACAAAATATAGGCAGTTTCAGCTTGAAATGAATTTGATTGCTTCACATCCTTTACACGTACCATTAGAGATTTTAATTTTGCTCCATCTCTTTTAAATCACTAAATACCTCATCATCAACATAGTATATGTCAACATGTCAGGACACCCGTATGTCAATTTCTTAATATAGCTAAAAATACTAAGACTAGCATTGTGTTTTGCAAATTTCAGCTCTCATGGTTCTTTGCGCTATGAATAAACAAACACAAATGTTCATATACGTCTGATGAAGAACTTTGATCGAAAGGGATTGTCTGCCTTCCAAGTGCTCCTTTTGTGTTTTTTTAATCCATAAATGCTTTGTATCGTCAAATGTATCTTAAAGAAAACCTACCGAGTGCAGAACTTCAGCTTCAGGGTTGACCACTCTAAATATTTTAGATAAACTAGATTGCAAAATGCTTCAAAGCAGTAATGTAACCTTGTGATGTTTATAGGAAGCTCTGAAGCAGATGATAACTTTAGTGAAATTAGTGGCTAATCGTAAATCAGTTACAGCATTTTCACAGTGGTTGTAGGCTGTTTTTAATCTTGTCTTACACGCTGTCACTGTTTCTCTCTTTTAATAATAATAATAATAAAAAACAGAGCAAAGCTACTTCTTTTCCTCTCTGAGTAACATTTTAATTAAATGTTTAACTGTTAAAATGTTTAATTGCTTATATAAGTACAATCTAAATTATTTTAAAAACATAGAATAATGGTTTGATGCTATTAGGAAACTCTAAGCAGATGGCAATTTTAGCTTGATTAGCATTAACATTCATTCCATCACAGTTTTCTCACAGTGCTTGCAAACTGTAAATATCTTCTCAACCACCATGTTACTGTTTCTTTTTTTTGTTTTACAAAGCATACAAAATTCTGTCAGAAAAAAAAAAAAAAAAACACAATTTAAAGTTGATTGAGGCTTCTTTACTGTGCAGGGTAGAGAAAAAGATGTCTGTTTTTTTAGTGTCAGTCAGTCCAACAAGCAATTCCATTTGTCATTTCCGACATACAAGAAGAAAACAATAAAAAAAAACTACCTCCTGCCTTGCTTTAAAATTAGTCTCAAAGATATATAAAGGACTCACCTCCATAATTCAAACATCAGAAGTAAGTTTGATGAAAAATATTGCAAAGATTTTATTATATTTCTATTTACCACTACAGGTATCTGATTATCATATTTGCATGCAGACTTTTGAGCACATTTCATATTTTGTCTTTTACATCAATGTTGCATTTTAAAATCACAGATATTCTGCTCTTTGGTCTAAATCTTTTATCATAAGATTGTTTTCTTGTTCAAAGATATTGCCATCTACAATTGGCAAACACCCATGGACCCATGTTTTCAATATGAATGGATCAGTAAAAAAAAAAAATAAATAAAATAAATTAGGTACAAATCATATTTTATTTATTGTGATTTTTTTATTTTTTTTTTATCAATTTAAGTAGTCATTTCCATGTCCTGGTGATCACAGTATCAATAGAAGCCTGTTGTTGATGGGGTGTGACCCATCCAAGAACAAGCAAAAAACAAACAAAAAAAAAATCAAACTGTAGCTTTTTATGGTTAAGTCGGATCCTATCATCAGGTTAGATGGAAGCAGACCACAGACTGCCTCATAAAAATGTCAGAGGTTGAATCTACTCAATGCATGCAGCAAATGATAAGCGATGTCTTTAAAAATGCATAAATCTTCGTCCTCCTTAAACCTTAAAGCGTTTCTTTGCTTTCTTTACAAAACGCGTATGGACACTTCCATTTGATATTTTTAAATTATTTAATGATTTTGAAGAAGTCAGTTTGATAATTTCAGCATTGTCAGTAGTTACTGTTGCTACAGTATGTCTGTGTAAAAACCCATGCAAAGAGACTGACAGCTCAGAGTTGCTGGGAAATACTGATGGACACTGTAAGACCACACATCAGCTATAGAGTGTCAGAACTTTTCTCGCTGGTACTGATATAGTGACAGCCCGATGAAGCTAGGTATTCTTGTCAGTTCATTCACACTGCGTTGACACCTTGGCCTGCAGCATCTGAAAATAAGCCAGTTACACAAAGCAAACAAACCCTTTTTTTTTTCTTAAAGGAAAATAAAATATTCGAATCTTCTGCCACTTCTACTTGGAAAGCAGTAACCAACATTATAATTAGTATCTGAAAGATAATTTGTCAGTATTTTAATTTCAAGCCCAATGTTTTGTCATTGGCAACAAAGACAAACTAAAAGTTTTAAATTAGGTCATGTATAAATCTTTGCACCTATGTTGTTTAGAAATAATAATAATTTAAAAAAAAAGAACCACTGAGAGAGTGATGTGTTTTCAATCTGATTCAAATCCAAAAATCTGAGCACAGATGACTTTGTACATCCAGCATGGCCGTGGCTCTCAAGCCAGGTTAAAAGAGAGCCACCTTTGTGACACCGAAAGCGCTGGTTTTAGGCTCAACTTTCCCCACAAACCTATTAATCTCGCTTTGTAGTACACCCCTCAGGCTGACGTTTTCCCTTGAAGTCTTTGCACTAATCCAAGATAAGTGGCTGCAGGCTACAGTTTCACAAAGTGTACTCATATCCCAGTGGTTTTGATGTTGTCACCTAAATCGCAGAGAGAAAGTTAAAAAGCAAAACTCCCCCAGAATGTCAAACATTTCATTTATGATTTTCTTTCCTCAGAGGAAGCATGACACTCAGTCAATTAATTTAATCATTGATCATTTGTCAAAATAACGAAAAAGAAAAAAAAAATCGTATATAACGAATAAACTGTCTCTAGTTCAAGAAGTTTGGAAGTTTTCCAAAGAGATGTGAAAGGAGTGCAGAGTGAAACAAGGTGATACTTTGGAAAATGCAGCTGAGACCAAGAGAACACTGACTGAACATGCTCAGGTGTAATTGTTGTTTTCTGCTAAAGGGTGGCGTGTGAACAAAATGTGAATGACCACAAACAGAAGTGCTGGCACAGCATACAGATTAAGTGTATGTATTCAGCAGCTTTCGTGCCTATAGAACCGCCGGTGAAGGCACGGAAATGTGTGCAGAATGACTCTATATCCAGCGCTCCCTGTCCGGTCTGCGGAGATCAGCATTGTGTCACAGGGGAAATAAACAGCAGCAGCTCAGCAGCATGGGCCTAATTAAACACAGTGCCTCAGTACCGCAGCCAATAGTCTACTATTCCAGCTTGGACTAGTCTAGACCTGAGCAGTCCCGCCAAAGACTAGCCGTTGCCATGATCACCGGCTGCCACTGAAACTAATGCCAGGAAGAAATAAAGAAGTGGAACCCACTGGTACTTAAAGTATTTCTTCTTTGTTCTCTGCAGCAGCTATGGCCAATACATCACAGTTAGAATGTTTGGGATACAATGATTTTTTTTTTCTTCAGTTTTTAAATATTGGAAATTATTTTGTAAGAATTTTTGTCCCTTTTTCCTAAAATTTGCTCACTGTTTATTTATTTATTTATTTTATTTATTTATTCTCATTTTTTGTTGAACTTCCGACAATAATACATGAGAGGAGAGGTCAAATTTGTGGTAAAGAAAACTTTAGGACAATATTTATGCTAAACCTGCTCTAACTGGCACATTACCCTGATGTGTTCAGTGTTACTGTCACATAATCACCAGAGCGTACAACGGACAGTATAACAATATTTATGTAGGAAAATCTTTTAAGCTATTTCCAAAGTGTTCTCATCTTATCGGTAAGGTAAGACGTTCTGAGTCCTTTATTGATCGATCTGCTGGAACAAACCTCACTGTGTTTCCTTCGAGCCAGGAAACCTTTAAACTCTCATCTCTGCAGTGTTCCTGAAGTATCATCTTGTGAATCTTTTATGGCTGAGACAATTAATCCATTTAATCATGACTAATTGATTATGGAAATTATCATCAAGTAATTTCGTAATAGAATAACTGTCAACTGAATTGTACAGAGTCTGAAACATGGCATTTACTGAAAGAACAACAACCACGGAGCAGTAAAGTTAAAGCTGTAGAAAGATATATATGTTTTGCATTTATGATAAAAAAACAAAAAAATAACAATCTTTGTAAAAATGCTTTGCACAGAACTCCTCAAGTGGCACAGTTTAACTTCTGCTGGTTCAAATTCTCGAAAAAAGGAACAGGTACCTTTTGTTTTCTAATCATTAGTTGGTTAAAAAAAACAAAAAAAAAAAAAAAAAAAAACATTGTCACCAGATTAGTCCTACACTGTATTAATGTTAAATCAAGCAGAAAGAGCAGAGCTTTTCACATGTCGATGTTAGAAGATTTTTTTTTTTCTTTGCTACAAATGCATCTTTTCACATGCATTAGAGGAATGCTATGTTATTGCATGTTAGGCAGTTAGAGGAAATTAATTATTTATTTCCCTTCTTATGCATTTATATTTCATTTTATTTATTGTACAAAATAGGCTTAAGTCGTTAGATGCAAAATTTGCAGAATGTGCCTTTTGTCGTCCAACTATTTAGTTCATCTCCAGAATAGGTGAATTGAAGCGGGATTGGTTTTAAAAATTTGTCCTTCTGACCTTCTGTTTTTAAACAAACTTTTCTCTTTCCATTCATATTTTTGCTTATTGAGTTCCAAACCATTTTCCGAATACAACTTGAAAGGAGTTTAGAATAAGTCTTGGACATTGTCAAGGCAGATCTGAGTTCTCCTAAACCGTAACATTCTTAAAGAATGCAATGTAGAAAATATTTAATTGGTTGCATTTGTAATTTGCATAGTTTTTTTTTTTTTTTTTTTTTTTTTTTCTGAAACAAGTCCATTTCACAGTGAAATCAATCTAAATAATCATTGCCAGATCTCATTTTTAGGTTAATTCTCTATTTTGAAATTTAAAAAAAATGCTAAAAGCACTAAGCTGTTAAATGTGTTTAATGAGTAAGAACAAAGTTCTTACTCTTTAAAAACACTATTAAACTAACACATTATTGAATATAACAGGCAGTCAAATGTATGCAGTTTTGAGTCAGAATATGCATAGAAAGAATGATAAGCTTGGCACAGTCACACCTTATAATTGCATTTGCAGTGTGTGTGGTTTTGTCCCACTGAAAGGTAGGAGATAATGCTTTCAATATTGAAGCCATTTGAAGGGCAGATAGTGGGACTGTGAAAAATCTGCTTTACTGTAAAAAAAAATAAAAAAATCAATTTTCTACAATGGACCTTTTCAGAGCGCTTTATTAGATTGTTCTTTATTATGGGAGACTGAATTATTTGTGATGTAATGAGCACAGCATGGGTGACAATTTGAGAAGAAGCATTCTAGTGGACTGAAAGCACAATGCTTCCCTCTGATGTTAACCAGAAATATCCAAGCAACGTTGTTCAAATCTTGAACTTTTTTGGCAGTTCTTCACATTATAGCCATAAACATTAGTGTAATTTATTAGTGTGTCTGTATGTGACAGACACACGCAAGCACACGCACACATACAAAGTTTGATACGTGGGTTTTAATTTTTATTTGCAAACAAATCAGTCTGGGAAGTGTGATGTGCATTTGCATTCAGCTCCCCCTGAGTAAAGAAAACACATTTTGCTGAAGTTACAGCTGCACATATTTCTCTGCCAACTATGCACATCTAGAGACTAATTTCTTTGCTCAACCCTCTTTGCTAAATACCTCAGGCTCAGGATGGATAACCTTTGAACTCAGCTTCACTTTTCAAATCTTGCCACAGATTCTAAGTTAGATTTACATCTGGACTTTGACTGAACTGCTTTTCACTGCCTTCTATAAAACTTTGCAATTTTGCAATATTCTTTCCAACGATGGATCACTAATTATTTTTTAGTATTCCAGCTGATATTGCAATATGATTCTGTAACCTAAACCTGTATTAAACATTTTCACACTTTTATTCCTGACCCTTGGACTTTTTTGATGATGTTTATTTACTAATTTTCTCTAACAAAATTTATACATGTTCAAAAAGATCTGTATTTGTACAAAAATGAATTTTTACAGTTTAGAACTTTGTTGCTGTGATGTGAAAAGAAAAATGTGACAAACTTAAAGGACCAGGGATACCATAACGTTTCCTCATTTCATGTTATCCTAACACTGCAGATATTAAATATTGTGTTATTTAACAAGTAAACTCCTCGATATCTCAGTCCGATCAGCAAGTCACACACCGCAGCACATAGTTTGTGTTACATGTCACAAAGAGCAAGAGATGTTTGCCAGACTACTCTCTGGCCGGTCAATGAGGAGAGAGATGCTCTGCAGAAATGAAATACCAGAGGTGCCTTTCCACGATTTACAAGGGCCAGAAACAGACCTGCTCCCAGCTGTGTTCCTAAGGTCTCAGAGGAAATTACAACGAGCTTTTCATGAATGTTTTTTTGTGAAGGTGTGATTTAGGAGGTTGAGAGCGGGCTAAGTCAGCGGAGCACTGAGATCGAACTCGGGTTTCAGTTCTTTTTCTTCTTCCTACACTGTGTTCTGTGGCCCACAATAGAAGATGACAGCAGATGCAGTGGTGAAGCAGAATCACACACACACACACACACACACACAATACCGTTTGAATCGCAGTGCAACTGACAACATAACCTAACGTGCACCTCAGTCATCTAATCTACTGAGTGCCTTATTCTCCATCCCTAACCATGTATGTTTCATTTGACCTTTTGACTCTCATGGTGTCACTT
This sequence comes from Poecilia formosa, assembly GCF_000485575.1. Lineage (NCBI taxonomy): Eukaryota > Metazoa > Chordata > Actinopteri > Cyprinodontiformes > Poeciliidae > Poecilia > Poecilia formosa. Next base: position 609,512 of record NW_006800043.1, read on the forward strand.
AAAATAAGCTGCTCCATCTCTAGTGCTATTCTTAAACCACTTAAACTGCCAGAGAGAAAAAGAGAGGAAGAGGGAGGAAGCTCATTCCCAGTGTGATGTTTATCTGGCATTTTCCACTGGCCTGTGACTCAGTGTGCTGTGATTGCTAGCAGAACACATCAGGCTGGCAGGGGGGCTCTCTGTGCCGGCTACAGGGCACCATTTACTGGATGCCGCATTCCTGCATCGTCGCTCACACAAGAGCCAGTAATGACAAAATGGTCCACCAGGATTAGCGGAGGGTGTTTGGATCCATTCATGGTGCTTATTTCCAGTATCCGCACTTTGTGTGCATTTGCTTTGAGAGCAGTTGTGTGTATCTGTGCCTTTTATTTTTCCTGCTGAATGGAACTGCGAGTATGTGGATGCTGTGTGACCAACTCCTGAGCAAAAACAGGTTTCTGTTCCATAATTCATTTGCATCATCAAATTAACTGGCCCTTCTTTATTATATATATATATATAAAATCTACTTTGCGATTAGTACAAAGAGGCTGGGAAATAAATTAGCTTCACAAACATTAGCACTGCACAACCTTTCCTAATGTGGAGGAATGTCTATGTTCCCCTGGCTGGGACCTAAATGATGATAATTGTTTTAAGATTGTATCTAACTTTCTCATTTTTCACTTCTTGCCTGTTTAATGTTGTGCAAAGAGAATCTGCCCAACCTTTCTGGAGATAAGTCTTCATCAAAGTAAATGTACAGTAATCTATTTGGCTTTTTCACTCTGTGGCCTCTCCCTAAGTAGATGCAGCACATTGTAGAAAACATTTTTTGTTGTGTCACGACCATAAACCTCAATGTGTTTTGTTAAATTCTAAAACTATTTTCTTTGTTCCATCCATTTTCCCATCAACTCTGACTAGCTTTCCTATCCCTGCATGATACTGCTGCCACCACCATAATTCATAATGACAATTTTCAGTGAGATATTGAAAGGTTGGAATATCATTTTATAACTTAGCCTTGCTTTAAACCTCTCTGCAACTACAGCCCCGGCCTGTTCTGCTGTGTTACTTTGTCTTCATGATGCTGATAGTCCAGTATATTTTCTCCCAAATATATAAGACATAAACCTTACAGATGTATAAATATTGAGGTAGATTTACATTTCGGTGGACTCTGGTATTTACTCATCGGGTGACAGGAATTTATATAGGGGTATCTGAATAACTGGGGCTGAATACATTTGCACAGATTTTTGCTTGCAATTTTATTATTATTATTATTATTATTATTATTATTATTATTATTATTATTATTATTATTATTAATTTTTTATCTTGTTTTTCTGCTTTACATATGTGCTCTACATTGTGTTGGTCTGTCATGTAAAATTCCAATAAAACAGTTTGTCATTGCAATGTAAACATGTAAAATACGTTGAAGTGGCAATATTATCTTAAATCAAGATTTTTGAGCTTTATGTCATATCATAATGCTAGTCCCTCATCAAAAACATACCTGGAGAGTTGCTTTGATTTTTAAATGAGTGTTTGAGAGTTTCTTTAATCTCTCGTGTCTACTACTGCTCTGTGCACGACACTTGGGGGGGACTGAGCGCCGGGGGGAACCGAGCGCCGCCTTTGAAGTTGAAGCTCCTCCTCAGAGTTGCAGATTCCAAGCGTCCGCATTACAGAGAAACCTCACCCCACCACTCCCACACTCAGCTCCTTCAAACTAGCCTGCAGCAATTAGCAAACACCAGAAGTTGCTTGACAATACTGAGGCCCAAATCCAAGACATAAAATCGCAAAGTCGATTTTTTTCATCCATATATAATATATACGGTATTTTTATCACGACTGAATGTAACATAGTTACTTGGTGGTGATGGAAAATGGCTTTATGTGGCTGGAAAACATGCTACCGCCTCTTTAAGAGATATAGGTGTAAGTCTTTTGAAAGCTGATGTTAATGCAGCCTTTCTGTTTGTGCTTATTGATGATTCTGTTGCATCAAATGAACCAATAGTTGTGATTATTATTTAGCTGATTAGATGTGCAATTATCTATGGGATAATCTAAGAAATGAAAAAATAAATAAATAAATAAAGCTATGCAGCATGCAAGGGCATTTACAGCTTAGAGCAACCTTGAAAAACACTCTCATGTGAAGCAGTGATGTGCCAGTGTAATATCCAGGTGTCCTGAAACAGCAGGCAGCAATGACACTACTCCATATTCATATTTCATATCCATTCATGTTTCACTGTGGAGGAGAGATTAGCATATATATCATGTCAGAGCCACCTGCCAGTTTATTTGAAGTTTTATCCCGCATTGGTTACCTTAACGACTCTTTCACCAAACTCTCCCAAAAACGTGAAACTCAATGAAACCAGCTGCTGCTGCTGCAGCTGCTGCTGCTGCTGCTGCTGCTGCTGCTGCCGCTGCGCTCTCCTGCGTTCGGTGTATGTTGTGTGTGTTTCCAGAGCACCGTGATGACCACATTAAGACTTTTCAGAGCTAAGCACCACAGAACAGGAAAAACAAACACTTTGGGGAAGCATATTTCCTCACCCTTGATTTAAAACAGCTTTTAAGCACTTACGGTCACCGCTTTTCAAAAACCGCAAGACCTCATGTAATCAAAACCACATGTGGACCGAGGGCAGAGTCTGGTCACCAGAATCAGCCGTGTTAACCAGCTGAAGCAATGGCCTTGACACCTTTTCAAGCAGCTTGATCTAATTTTGTTTGTCTGCTTTCAGAAGAATGTAAGCAGACAATTTTTCACAGCAATAAGCAGAGGAGCCCCTCCCCAACCATCCCGCTTCATTTCCTCTGGCTTACTTTCTGCAAACAGCAGTGGCCACAGTAGATATGCAAAGGGAAGACTGCGCCGTCTCTGTTTCTGTGCCCATGTGGAGCAGCGCAAGTCATTAAAAGCCACAGATGACAAGATATATGACCTTCATTTTAAATCAAATCTGAGAACTGATGGAAGGATGAGAAAGGAATCACTGAAGGCGCACGGTTACGACAGATGACAAAATAGTCACACGATCGTGAAGCATTGATGTTTTCTTTTTTTATTTGACAAATGATGGAACAGGTAGACAAACCACTTGAAAGAGAGAAGGAGGGAGAGAAAAGAGATTGATATATATTTATAGGGAGTATTCTGGTATGGCAATATCAAGACATTTGCAGCAGCATCTTTCTCAAAACAAGTTTTTTTTTTTCTTTTATGAAAGACAAACACCCTCATCATTACATTTTATTGTCACATTGGTGTGTGTGTTGAAGAACACGATTTTGATTACATTACTCTTAAATTGCGTCATGATTATTTTAGTTTCCAGGCTTTGTTTTTTCTTTTTTTTTTGTGCTTTGGCTTGATGTCAGTTGCAGCACTGTCAGTAATGCCCTTTCTGTTGAAAAAGATGTTTTTCACTGTTGAAAGGATAAAAATGCAATTTCCTTTTTGTTCTCTAGTCATTTATCATAGTCTTGTATTTTGTTGTTTTCTTTCCTCTTTTCTGTTTTTTTTTTTTTTAGTTTTCTGTCAAGTGCTTCATCTGATATATTGCTTTATGGTTGTGGGTTAGCTTTTCATTAACCTTATCAAGGTTTTATTTTATTGCTTTCGTTTTAAGGTTTTGATCAATAACATCACTTAATGTAATACTATGCTTTGCAGACATTTTAGGATGTTAGGGGTGAGACAGGCATGACTGAAAGAAAGAAATTGGAAGTGAAAATAATGGAGCATTGGCGTTTTAAAATAAACATAAAAAAGTAAATAAAAATAACATGCCCAGTCACAGTACAGCAGAACACTGAATTCTGACCCATTGTTCTTAGTATGTAAACATTTTTTGGAGAGATGTGGCTTGAATTCAGATTGCTTACATCTAAAACGTTTCAGGATTGGGAGAAAACTCCCAGTTGATTGACTTGCCTGGTTTTGCTTGACTATTCGCACGGCTTTGTTGTTGGTTTCGGCCAATAGCAATGATGACACTGAGCATCAGTCTTATTGGAAAAATGGGATAAAAGCTGAAAACTTCCAAAAATATATATTTTTAACTATCTCACTCATTTGTTGAGTGTTATTACAAAGTAATGTGAATTAACAGCCTTTGTTAACACCCTCAGTTAGCTGACAACAAACTTTGAGGCCCTTTTATTTACAAATATTGTTTGCGGAATGCCAACTTTCAAATGGTCATTATTAAAAAGCTGAGAATCCACACTTTTATAATCTGTAAATAACTTAAAACGTCCTGCAGGAGACTTGTTCTCCGTTTTAA
>NW_006800043.1:613822-617327 GCF_000485575.1 Poecilia formosa
TCATGTAAAATTCCAATAAAACAGTTTGTCATTGCAATGTAAACATGTAAAATACGTTGAAGTGGCAATATTATCTTAAATCAAGATTTTTGAGCTTTATGTCATATCATAATGCTAGTCCCTCATCAAAAACATACCTGGAGAGTTGCTTTGATTTTTAAATGAGTGTTTGAGAGTTTCTTTAATCTCTCGTGTCTACTACTGCTCTGTGCACGACACTTGGGGGGGACTGAGCGCCGGGGGGAACCGAGCGCCGCCTTTGAAGTTGAAGCTCCTCCTCAGAGTTGCAGATTCCAAGCTTCTGCATTACAGAGACACCTCACCCCACCACTCCCACACTCAGCTCCTTCAAACTAGCCTGCAGCAATTAGCAAACACCAGTAGTTGCTTGACTATACTGAGGCCCAATTCCAAGACATAAAATCGCAAAGTCGATTTTTTTCATCCATATATAATATATACGGTATTTTTATCACGACTGAATGTAACATAGTTACTTGGTGGTGATGGAAAATGGCTTTATGTGGCTGGAAAACATGCTACCGCCTCTTTAAGAGATATAGGTGTAAGTCTTTTGAAAGCTGATGTTGATGCAGCCTTTCTGTTTGTGCTTATTGATGATTCTGTTGCATCAAATGAACCAATAGTTGTGATTATTATTTAGCTGATTAGATGTGCAATTATCTATGGGATAATCTAAGAAATGAAAAAAAATAAATAAATAAAGCTATGCAGCATGCAAGGGCATTTACAGCTTAGAGCAACCTTGAAAAACACTCTCATGTGAAGCAGTGATGTGCCAGTGTAATATCCAGGTGTCCTGAAACAGCAGGCAGCAATGACACTACTCCATATTCATATTTCATATCCATTCATGTTTCACTGTGGAGGAGAGATTAGCATATATATCATGTCAGAGCCACCTGCCAGTTTATTTGAAGTTTTATCCCGCATTGGTTACCTTAACGACTCTTTCACCAAACTCTCCCAAAAACGTGAAACTCAATGAAACCAGCTGCTGCTGCTGCAGCTGCTGCTGCTGCTGCTGCTGCTGCTGCTGCCGCTGCGCTCTCCTGCGTTCGGTGTATGTTGTGTGTGTTTCCAGAGCACCGTGATGACCACATTAAGACTTTTCAGAGCTAAGCACCACAGAACAGGAAAAACAAACACTTTGGGGAAGCATATTTCCTCACCCTTGATTTAAAACAGCTTTTAAGCACTTACGGTCACCGCTTTTCAAAAACCGCAAGACCTCATGTAATCAAAACCACATGTGGACCGAGGGCAGAGTCTGGTCACCAGAATCAGCCGTGTTAACCAGCTGAAGCAATGGCCTTGACACCTTTTCAAGCAGCTTGATCTAATTTTGTTTGTCTGCTTTCAGAAGAATGTAAGCAGACAATTTTTCACAGCAATAAGCAGAGGAGCCCCTCCCCAACCATCCCGCTTCATTTCCTCTGGCTTACTTTCTGCAAACAGCAGTGGCCACAGTAGATATGCAAAGGGAAGACTGCGCCGTCTCTGTTTCTGTGCCCATGTGGAGCAGCGCAAGTCATTAAAAGCCACAGATGACAAGATATATGACCTTCATTTTAAATCAAATCTGAGAACTGATGGAAGGATGAGAAAGGAATCACTGAAGGCGCACGGTTACGACAGATGACAAAATAGTCACACGATCGTGAAGCATTGATGTTTTCTTTTTTTATTTGACAAATGATGGAACAGGTAGACAAACCACTTGAAAGAGAGAAGGAGGGAGAGAAAAGAGATTGATATATATTTATAGGGAGTATTCTGGTATGGCAATATCAAGACATTTGCAGCAGCATCTTTCTCAAAACAAGTTTTTTTTTTTCTTTTATGAAAGACAAACACCCTCATCATTACATTTTATTGTCACATTGGTGTGTGTGTTGAAGAACACGATTTTGATTACATTACTCTTAAATTGCGTCATGATTATTTTAGTTTCCAGGCTTTGTTTTTTCTTTTTTTTTTGTGCTTTGGCTTGATGTCAGTTGCAGCACTGTCAGTAATGCCCTTTCTGTTGAAAAAGATGTTTTTCACTGTTGAAAGGATAAAAATGCAATTTCCTTTTTGTTCTCTAGTCATTTATCATAGTCTTGTATTTTGTTGTTTTCTTTCCTCTTTTCTGTTTTTTTTTTTTTAGTTTTCTGTCAAGTGCTTCATCTGATATATTGCTTTATGGTTGTGTGTTAGCTTTTCATTAACCTTATCAAGGTTTTATTTTATTGCTTTAGTTTTAAGTTTTTGATCATTGGATTTTGTTTAATTCCATTTGTTCTCTGTCCAGAGAGATCCGGCATAGCTAACCTCAACACTCCTGTTACCCTGCATATCAGCATTTTGTTTGAATGGGATTAGAAGATGTTATGCCTTGGGAAAATAACATTCCCACATCACCTTTCCACACAGTATGCACTGAAGCATACACAATTTGATCACAACATAAACCCACCAGCCACAGATTTTTTTTTTTTTGGACACGTCAATGTGCTACATAACCACAGTACCTTTCGGAGGCCGTGCATACCGCATAACACTCAACACTGTTGCAGAAAACCACAGCTGTGGTTTAAATATTGCAGCAATGACCCAATAATAACATCACTTAATGTAACACTATGCTTTGCAGACATTTTAGGATGTTAGGGGTGAGACAGGCATGACTGAAAGAAAGAAATTGGAAGTGAAAATAATGGCTTGACTTGCTGTCTGATAATCGAGGTCAATAGTTATTTGAAAACTTGGGAGCACTTCAAGAGCATTGGCGTTTTAAAAGAAACATAAAAAAGTAAATAAAAATAACATGCCCAATCACGGTACAGCAGAACACTGAATTCTGACCCATTGCTCTTAGTATGTAAACAGCTTTGTTGTTGGTTTCGGCCAATAACAGTGATGACACTGAGCATCTGACAGTGAGCGTTTCACAAGACAGAATCTCACAGTCTTATTGGAAAAATGGGATAAAAGCTGAAAACTTCCAAAAATATATATTTTTAACTATCTCACTCATTTGTTGAGTGTTATTACAAGGTAATGTGAATTAATAGCCTTTGTTAACACCCTCAGTTAGCTGATCAGGTATGGGGACAAACTTTGAGGTAAGTAAAAAAAAAAAAAAAAAAACTTTTTTTTTTTACTTACAAATATTGTTTGCAGAATGCCAACTTTCAAATAGTCATTATTAAAAAGCTGAGAATCCACACTTTTATAATCTGTAAATAACTTAAAACGTCCTGCAGGAGACTTGTTCTCCGTTTTAACGTGACATTTTCAAAATGGTAGCATACGCAGCTGTAGATCAAGCTAGTGGAAGTGATAAGGTGAACATTATAAGTATCTTCTCAACTATCAAAAACACTCCAGGAATTCCCAGAATTAGTAAACACACAAAGTTTGGAATATAGTACTACAGTGGTGATAAAGGCTTAGGCGGTAAAAAGATTATTTCTGTCACAGCATTTTTCACTTTCTT
>NW_006800043.1:617782-629735 GCF_000485575.1 Poecilia formosa
TGTCTCTATATATATATATGACCACAGTGGTGCCTGTGGTCATCGGGGCCCTCGGGGCAGTCACCCCCAAACTGGAGCAGTGGCTCAAACAGATCCCAGGAACAACATCAGACATCTCAGTCCAGAAATGTACAGTTCTAGGCACAGCCAAGATACTGCGCAGAACCCTCAAGCTCCCAGGCCTCTGGTAGAGGACCCGAGCTCAGAGGATGAAAAGAGAGAGACCACCCGCGGAGGGTGAGAAGGGAATTATTATTTTTTTATATATATATATATATATATATATTTTGTGTGTGTGTGTGTGTGTGAACTACATTAAGGAGAGATGTTTGCCTGCAGCTTGGCTGTGTAGTTGTGTAACGGCATTTAAACTTTATTTCATAAACCACATTGGAAACATTATCTTTAAGTGACATTTTACAGCCAAACAACACATTGTGAGAAAACTTAGCTGCAGACAAACTGACAGAGTTTGTGTCTCGGTACATATGGCGTCCTTGGAATCATGTTCTGGCAGATACATTACTGTCGTGCGATTTTTACCCACTGAAAGAAACAGACTGATTATGTGGAGAAAAGAGAGCACTTTAATTAAAGTTAGTTTCTAATCTTCAGCTACTAACAGGGAAGAAAATTAAGCATAATCAGTCTCGGTTTTCAGACATACAGGGTCAATTCTGATAAGGTATCGCCCACAAAATGTTCTGGTTAAAGTAAGGGGCAAAATGGTAGAAGAGAGTAGAGGGGGAGAGTAAGACTTTGGCCTTACACTGCTATATTTTTCGGTTTTTATATATATATTCTTAGAGCATTGTTTAGTGGAAAACAGATGCATTTTTGACCTTGATCTGTTACAGGAAATAAAGAAAAAAAAAAAAAACTAGAGCAAGTTAGGTGCCTGATGCCATGATGACTTACCCATGTAGGAAATAAACCAGCATCATTATCATACTAGACATCTCAGAAGAAAAAAAAAAAAGGGGGGTCGGGGGGGTTTCTGCCTCTTCAGAGCCTTTCGGAATAAAGACGAGTTTTACCCTTCTCTTATTGTCTTTCCTGCATTTCAGCATGAGAAACTGAATCATTGAAAATAGCTACTTCGTTTGTACTAAATTTAATCTGAACGAGTGATACACATTTTCCATCAGATTTTCAAAGACGTAACCTAAACGTGTTCAGCACTCTTAAAGTTCAATGTATTTTGAGCTAGATTTCCAGTCCAAAATAATAATATAAAAAGAGCTAAAAGTAGTACACTTCTTGTCAAAAGATGATAACAATAATTAGAGGAGAAATCCTGAATAAGTAATTTAATCGTGTGCATTAAATTCTGCATTAAGATTTGAATGTTCTGATTTAATTTCTGCATCTTGCGGAACCTCTGCAGTTTTTTAAGGGGGATATGTCTTTCTGTGTTTCTCTGTTCTTTAAAATACATTGGCTTCGAAAACTCTGCAAGCTAAAATATTATTTATTTCAAATATATTTTTGTCACTTTCAGTCGTTTAAGAGGTTTAGTAGTCAGTGCAGCCGATAAAAGTTTGTTATATCAAACATAGGTTAAAAATGGATTAAATCTAACACAGATTTATGGAAAGTAATATTTTAAAAAAGAAGTGAGAAAAATAAGTATACAAATAAGCAAGAAGATCCAACAAAAATGGTAAACGGTTCAATACATTTATTCAGTGAAGTGAATCTCATTCAACAGGAAGTTTTAAACGTTGATGCCAATAACATTCTGTCAGGTGTTTGGGAAGGTGTGGACACTCAGGTAGTTACTGGTGAAAATTAAATCTGGGTCCATCTGGTGGACAGCTGAAGAGTGACAAGTTGAAGGTGACAAAGTTAGTAAAACAAAATAAAATAATGCCATCACTTTTAGAAAGTGTCATGGGAAGTGACAGTGTAAAAACAAAAAAAAAACAAAAAAAACTCTCTGTTGCAGAAATGTACAATATCAGGTACATTTTTGTTGCTTGGAGTTCCAGATTCTTAAACAGCTGACTTTGTTTTACCTTTCATTTTTATTTTAATTCTCAGATTTATCGTATTAAATAATAATAATAATAAAAAAATATCTGAGACTATTTTTACTGTAGTTTGACATTTTTTTAAGGTATTTTATCAGGCCAACCGTTCCAATTTATTTAACGTTAAACAGCCAAGCCAAAAGCTGGATGTCAAAACCTCAAGCAGATTATATAATTCCTGGCATCTTGACTGCTTGACCCATTTGACACAAAGTTAGATTAAAAAAAATTATTAGTGAGAAAGAATGGTAAAAGTAATATATTTATAAAATGTAACACAATGTATCTACAGAATGTTGTTAATAAAGTGAATACTGTGTGTAAGAACAAAGTAGCTATTCCTTCAACTTCTTTCCCCATTTTATCATGTAACCAGCACCAAATTTAATTAATATTTCTGGGTTTTTATTTTTCATAGATACAAAATAAATACTAAGCACTGCAGGAACCACTAGAGGGAAATACATAGAGAGTTGCTTGAGTGTGGAATCCATGTTTTGATAGAGTTTGGACTTCTTGCCCAATCGTTGCTCAATAGTTCACAGTCAGTCAGTTTGGATATTTCTGAAGTGTCAGTGGACATTAATTTGCTATTCTTGCCACAACTCACAATTGTATTTACAACAGGATTTTATGTTTGGATTTATATGTTTGGATCTGAACCTTTGAATTGTTACTCTATGCATTTTCTTGTTACTTCTGTCATATGTCTCCTGTCCCTGCTAAAGTAAATCCTTGCACAGTATAATGCTGCCACCACCATGTTTCACAATCCCAATGTGAACCTCTACACAACTCTACCCATAATGTGTCTGGTTAACAAAGAACAATATCTTCTTTGGTTGTCAGAGGTTTCTCTAATAAACATCTAAGAGCAGCCATATTTATACAGTATTATTAACCTTATTACTATTGTCACCTTGGATGGAAGAAAACATATTTCCACTGCAAAAGTTGTGCGTTTTGGGGTTTTAACTGAATTTTAAAAGCAATTAATTCACCTTTTGTGAATTATCTGTCGAGATGCCTGCTAGCTGGTGCAGACAGACGCTCACTTTGGTTGTTGTGCTCCCCCTTGGTTTCCTGCTAGCTAAAAAAATAAAACAAAGCCTCCATTATCACAGCAGAGGCAGTTAGGGTAGCGTCAGGGTAACAGCGTCTCCAGCTGCAGGTCTTAGAGCTGCTCTGCTCGTTTGCCGTGATACGTGTTTCCTGTGCCGTTTGTTTTGCATCTAAAAATCACACATGCAAGAATTCGAGCAAGACATTTTATTGTTGATTTGTAGAAGAGATATGTGTGCCTTGTCAAAGAATAACAGCGTCTGCACCTTCTTGGTATTCGCATTGCTTAACCCTCTTGACTCCATTTGTTTGCGGTTGACTTCTCAACCTCAAGATGTCACAGCACAAGCAGAAGACAGTTTTCTGCTCGGTGATGTGTCAGTTTGAGATAAATGCAGCTACCAGATAGTGATTTTTTTATTTTTTAGGTGGAATTTATCACTAGATTGGCTTTTTCTCTGTGTTTGTCCTCTTGCTTGGATCATTACATTGTAAAACAACTGTAGGTTTGTTCCTGGGCAATACATTGGCTGCTAATTTCAGTTTTAGTCAAATTGCTCTCTGCTTTCCTGCTCATCTAAAGCCAGGCTCTTTCCCCAGCATCCTTCATGCAGCTTTTATTTATTAGAGGTGCTTTCTAAAAACATGTTGCCTGTCATTTCTATGACAGATAGCTCACATCCCCTCTGCAGGGACACTCCATACCGTCTACCCATCCATTTATTGTCTGCACCAGCTCTATCTGGTAAGAATCCCAAAAGAACTTCATCTGCTCCGCTATGTATTGGGTAAGAGACAGTGTGGTGAGTATCCTCAGGCAAAATGTCTCTTACAAAACCCAAAACACATCCAGATGAAAACATGAACATGTTGTATTTTTACTAAACAACAACCAATGGGCTTTTTGACAATGCTGGAATCATGATAAACAGACTTTTCACAGCAGTCCAGGTGATAAATAACAGAATGTGTTTGCTTTGAATACAGTGCAAGGCCTCTGAAGTGTTTTTTGTAGTTTCACTGTAATGTGTGTTTTTTTTTTTTTTTTTTTGTTTTTGTTTTTTTGTTCTTTTGTGTGTAATGTGATAGACCAGTCCATAGCAATGCATGGTTGTGAAGTGGAGAGAAAATTCTACAGTTTTCAACATTTTCAAAACTGAAAAAAAGAAGTGGAGTACATTTGTATGTCGCTCTCCTGAGTCTGTACTTTGTAGAAACAATTGTTGCTGTATTTACACCTGCGGGTCTTTTGGGGTATGTCTGTCCAAGCTTTCCACATTAAATATTTTTCGAACCTTCTTTGCAAAATAGACCGAGCCAAGTCAGATCAAACCTTGCAACAAATTCTCAATGTACTCTACCAAACCTCTGAGATTTTCATGGAACAATCTAGCATCTATGTTGGGCTTAAAGACACACACACACAAACACACACACCTAAACACACAGGTGAACTACATGTATTGACTAAGTGACTTCTGAAGAGAATTGATTGAAATGGATTTAGTTTAGTGGTATCAGAGGAAAGGGGTTACAAATAAAACTGGGCATAAAACTCCACATTAATATGAGCTGTGCATCAGTTTCTGTATCCAGATGATATATTGTTTTATAAGACATTATGAGATAAGCATCAGTATATAAGGGGCTTGTCACTGCTGATAAATATGAGGTGCCGTGAGGAAAAAGAAGAAAAAATGTTTTGATGGAGTGATTTATTTTTATTTCCCGGACTTCTCTCTTTCAATTTTTAATGAAATATTGTCTTATCTCTTCTCGAAATAAGCCGACAGACACATTATAGATATTTTTTTTAGATTCAAGAGGTTTCTAATTTGGTCAAGTACAAAGCAAAATGTTTCATGTGATTAAAAGATAATATTGGATTTAAACAGCTTGTAGAGCATCTCAAATCATTGCCCAGTTACCAATTTGGAGTAAATGTTAGATGTTTCCTTAGCTGTTTCCCCATTGCTGTCCAGTTTTCACAAATTAGGGCTTCACAAACTGAAAAGTGGGTGAAGGCAATGGCTGAAGGGGAAGCCTTATTGGATCGATGGTGAATTTCCAGAAGAAAAATGATAGAGGGATTTGAGGATTATAAAAACAGTAAATGTTTTGAATTTTGAATTAACCATCATATTCTTTAACTCAGGAGAGATTTTTAAAAAATGTAATAATGTTATTGACCGTTGAGTTGACAAAGCTGAAGTGAAATAAGCCGGTTGTACTTGCACAGGAACTGATGCCTTTGAGACATAATAGAGAACACAATTTGGCCTTATATTTTCAGGAAACAGATGGATTCCCAAAGGCAAGCAGAATCTTGCTACATTTTTTGAATTTTAAGCTAAGTTTTCAATCCATTTCAGTATTTTCTACATCATTAAAAGCAGCATATGTTCCATCCCATCTGATTGATCTCAACAGAGTTACATATCATCTTGTACAGGATGGAGGAGATGGTATTAGGCTAATGAGGATAATTATGATCCTAATAGTCCCACCATTGTGCTTTGTTATGAAGGGTTCAGAGTTCTAATGATTCTGACCTATGTCTTTCTGTCTTTCTTACTCCCTCGCTCTACATCATCTCCTTCTGTGGCTGCCCTCCTTTGTTCTCGGGCCTGCGGATTGTGTACACACACGCAGATTCGACTGATGAGTTTGGATATGCATATGTGTAGGTGGGTGGTTGTTTCCTCGGTGACCCGTTTTACAAAACAGGCTATAAAACTGAGTGACTGCAACCAGTGACCACTACAAGGAACAAAACAGAGTTCAAAAGTGCAAAAATATGAATGAAAAGCTGAATTCTCTTCAATGTTCCATCGCACCGTATAAAGAGAATATAGAGAAAACTGGAAGAGATGCTGTCAACACCAGTAAAAATATGCAAGTTGGCACTGTGCATTGAGGAAACGTTATTACTTCCAGCTGACATTATGGCCGATTTAAAAGCTCTATAAAGTGAGAATTTGATTACACTCAGTTACATAATGTTTCTCCTGTGAGTTGAACAAATGGCTTGTAATGCTAACAATTGTAAAGGTAAAAGACCTGAAATCAATCCCCACATTTAATGTTCTTTATAGTTGAGCTACATTGAGCAACAACAACAACAACAACAACAACAAAAAAATGCATCACGGGCATTTCCGCAGAGTAATTAAATCTCTGTTTAGTCATGTCTGTTGTGGGTGGAGCTGTTGGTGAAGTCTGCCATTGCCATAATAGATTTGGATTATCTCCTCGTGAATCACAGGAAGAAAAAATATGTCAGCCAAATATCCATTTCAAATTAACCTAACCTATGCCAGCTTTTCTATATTTTACACATGTCCCTTTCGTTATTTTTAGAACTTTCAGTAAAGCTGTGATGTGTTTGGTGCCGAGAAAATGTAAGCTGCAGTGTGTCAGTGACGCTAAATGACAGATTTATTTATTTTCTTTTTTTTTTTTTAAACATTTGCATTAAAAAAGCTGCTGGTTGCAATAAAAAGATGAAGTAAGCCAGAGCAGATCTGAGCAGGACATCCAAGATGTGGGCTGCTTAATGTGCTCTTTTATATGGTGTACAAAATTCCACCCACTTGTGCTCATTTATGCAGGAATGTTGATTCTCTCTATATTGGCTCTGAAACAAAATCCCAGTAAAGTTTTTAATATAGAATCAGGCTCTCAGTTTGATTTATTCCAGGAGTTTATGATTACTTTTTTTTTTTTTTTTGCCATATTATTTTTGAGGTTAATTTTGTGTATTTTGTTACACCACAAAATTCAATTAGAGTATATTGTAAAAAAAAATTAGAAGTTGAATCTTTTTGAGAGTTTTGCACCTTGATTTCAAAGTTTGAAGTGACGGGAATTATTGTCATATGGAATCCACTTCCTTATGAAAATGAGTCACTTTGCAGTTTCAAACTGTTCACAAATCTTTACCAATAAGCAGCTCTCCTTTTACACTGATTGTAAACCTTTTTCTTCATATACCGCTTCTTCTCTTCATCTCTTAAACATGTTGGATGAACTCTTTCTTTAGAGATAAAATAAAAATATGAAAAATTTACACAGAAAATACTTTTTTGGGGTTACACAATTAAACATTAGACAGTCACTTTTACAGACTAAAGGAAAAAAAAAACTTTATTTGTCCCTGAAATACACTAATTGTTTAGTTGCATTGAAAATCAAACAGAACACAGTGAAAAAGTATTTAATTATTTTGCAGAATTGGAAGTTTAAATGTATTGATCAGTTTAGTTTATAAACAATAAAGTGTCTTACCATTCATTTTTTTCACCTGTCTCAAGACTAAATCATTACTAAGCTAGATGTAGAGAAAGTTTTGAAATTACTTATCAGGGTCTCTTTTGTTCAAGGTCACATAACCCTGTCTTTTTCTCTTGGGTGTCAGACGTATATCCACTGGATACTGGGAGATACCAGCAGCTATTCTCACACCTCTTTATCTAGAAAGTGCTGTACTCGAGTCTTCTGTTTGTAATACAGATATTGATTTCAGAGAATCTCTGAATTAGATGTAAAGTGTCATAAAGGCCCTGGATAAGCACAAAAGGTGCATTATAATGGATTCATTTTCAGTGCAATATACGCGTTTTTTTTATCCCCGCTCTGGGTCATGAATCAAGTGACTGCATGGATGAAATGTGACTTAATAACAGATTCACATTTGACAGGTGGAAAGAAAAAAAAAAAACACTCCAGTGGGAAGTAGTTGTAGCAGAAGTGTTTGTTGGTTTTGTAAACAGTCGAATGTCAACAAATACTTTGGCGCTAAAGCACTTGATAAGCTGACACATATCTCCAGGCTTTGTGGCTGAAAATCTGTTTTGGACTCTCTTTTCCAGGTTCAGGAGACATTATTAGTGCATTACGGTCCATCAGAGATCACTTCAAGTTATACTTTATTTGGACACTATAATTTTCTGTCTCAAAAACCAACATACAAACAAAAGAAAACATACCATGCTCCGCACAAAAATGCAACAGGAAAAAAATTAAGGTCTCAACAAACGTGGGCCTTTGTAAGGTGCAAAAAGCTTCACGTGTCAGAACGCTTATGATTTATGAAGCCTTCAGTGTATTGGTCCAGTATAGTTCATGACAGCTGGCAAAGCCATTAATCATGTGATGTGTATCTTGCTCTTCCCACGGGGCTGATCCACTGTCATTGATCATATTCATGTCAGCACCATCAGGCCCGAGACAGAGAGTTAAACTTTATATAAAAATGATGGGGAAGTTTTTTTGATCAGGCTCTGCGGGTTTAACGTCTATGACTTGCCACCAGACTGTGAGTCCAGAGGCATGCAGAAACAGAGAGGGCTTCCTCGTGATTTTATTACACCAAAGTGGTCACTCTCCGTGAGAGGAAATAATCCCCTTTTGGATTAACCTGAATGCTCACTGATGTAATAAATACAGAAAGGGCTTTGGCTTTCATCTTAATTAAAGATGGGGGTCAGATGTTTGTGCAGATCAAACTGAGGTGATTCTTTGGAACACAAGAATTCTGACGGGACCTTAAAGTCATTGAAGTCGCTTAGCTTACTGAAGAAAGCAACAGTAATTATTAAAAAAGTTGTTTATGCACACTCAATACCTTTGCATACAGACATAGTGTTATATATATGCCATTTATTTATTCTGAACTTTCAAAGATACATTTGAACCACACATTTTTTTTTAGTGTTGAATGCTTGAACTTAAAAAAATTAAGAAAAAATTAATCAGTGACTTTTAATAACTTGATTTTAATGGATAAGTATAAATTCATTGTGAAGACAGAGTCCATATCACACATAAAAGCTCACATTTAAACATGCATTCCACTAATTTCCACAAGCAAACTGCAGAGAAACCATACACTTTTTATTTCGTAGCCATCAGAGCCTGGGATAACACAGTCATAGCACAGTCTATAAATTTATAGTAGGGTTGAGGTTGGAACCATTCCAGAAGCTTAATGTTAGTCCGCTTCCTCCATTCTCAAACCAATTTTCAGGCATGTGTGGAATCATTTCTCTGTTGGCGGAGTCCAACCCAGCCAGCATAGCTAGTTGGGCCCCAAATGGGGAAAAGGAGGGCAGACGGGTTTGTCTGCGGTTTCCATGGTGGCCCCACATGCAATGGAACTTTTAAAGCAACTTTGCATTGAAAGTGTCATTGTTTACCGAATGACGCTTCATGACAACAGTGATAGACATTCATAAGGACTCGCTCATATTCATGACAGATGTTATGTCATGTTGATGACAGCGTCAGCCTTATGCACACCCCTTCAAATAAAGTGTTACCGAGTTAGCTATTTGGCACCAGTCAAGAAATATGTTTAATGGCGTCAACGTGAGACAAATCTAAAAATCCAGCACAGGGCTGTTACATAGTTGGTCAGTTTGGAGTTCATACAAATAATAAAGAAGACAAACTAAAGTACTAAAATGCTTCGTACCAAACCAGGTTCATATACTTCACATGCTTTTTTAATCAGTTTAGTGATCGTCAGCCATTAATTGAAGACGTCTTTCAAATGAACACCTAAAGTCTTGCACTCCTCAAATCACTACAGCTTATTTTTGTATGTGCTTCATCTAATTGTTTTTCTACCACTTATTTTATATACTATATTATCTTATAGTGGCATAGGAAGGCATAATGCTTTAGGAAAATAATGCTCCCACATTGTCTTATTGCAGCATTCACACATTGACAATACATGAGATAAGTTGACACAAAATTCTGCATTATTTTCCCTTGGTTGGAAAGAACTATTCAGAATGATTCTGCATAAAAACCGAAATACTCACTTCAATTGCACGGTTTAGTAAGAGGCAGCGTAAAGACAGCTTGACATCTGAAAACATATTGGTAGAGGCTCTTTTGAAAGCCTTATGAAGCTAAAAATATATGATAAATTGTTCATAATTAGTTCTGTATGTAGTACAGTCAGCAAGACTTTTTTTTTTGATGAGATTGTAAGTAAGGCCTGCGGTGTTCAGTTTCAATAGTATTTTAATCACTTTGTCACACGTGCAGAGGTTAGCTTTAAGTTCGTGGTAAAAGATGATGAATGATGGCTTCTGCACAGCCACTGTAGTCTGCAGGACTGCTATGATGCTGCAATGGAAAAGGCTGATTAGTGGCATCTGGGGGGATGATTAATTGATACAAACACATTTCAATTTAACGGCTCTTTGATCAATTATTAATGAACACCCCTCTCCCCCCCCACCCGCGCCACCGACCTCTTCTTTTATTATGTACAACTTCAATTACTAGGCTCCCTGCTTTGACCTACAGTATCAAGAGACCTTTGCAGAACTGAAAGGCCAAAACCTTGCAGGTAAACATGTATAAAAGGAAAAAAAAAAAAAAGAAAAAGACAAGGGTGAGAAAATAACCCACTTAAATCTGTGCAGCTATCTAAAGAAGGTTGCTTTACTGCAATCTTTCGACCACGATCCTTGCTTGAAGCTGAGGATTTCTCCTCAAAAATTAATTAAGTACTTTGTTATTAACAAATTCTTCCTTCCTGGTGTGCGATGTCTCAAATTATTTTGGCAAATGGTCAACAGATTCTGCTTTGTTCACCCTGGAGATGGAGTTCTCATGAATGTACTGCAGGTAGGTTCGCAGTTATTCCCCAGAAAAATCTCTATCTCCACTTT
This sequence comes from Poecilia formosa, assembly GCF_000485575.1. Taxonomy (NCBI): domain Eukaryota; kingdom Metazoa; phylum Chordata; class Actinopteri; order Cyprinodontiformes; family Poeciliidae; genus Poecilia; species Poecilia formosa. The sequence continues at coordinate 628,569 of NW_006800043.1, forward strand.
CTGCTCAGCTCATGGACTGGTGAAAATAAGAAAACAGAAAACACCGGAGGGCTGTCAAGGGAGGCTTTTGGTGAAAATGCTTCCAGTGCATCAAACATTTTTATCGTTGTTCTTGTAATATTTGGTGTCCACTTAAAATTGGCAAGGACCAGAAAAGTGGAGAAGAGGTTTAATGACTGTGTTTGCTCTTTCTCCATGGAGGTCAAACAGCATCAGAAAATGAAATATTTAAGAGGATTTAATCAGTTTAGTTCATTCAGCAGAACGGATTATTACAGTTTACGGTGATTGTTTGTGCATTGCAAATTAATTAGTTTTTACGAGAATTAAGAAAAGCCACCTGCGGTATGAATCTGGCTCCATGTTTCAATCCTTTCACTTCCTGTGAAAGATTTACTAAATTGTTTGGCACTTTATGAAGTTTTAAATGGTGCATAGCCTGTAATACTTGTAAACCCATTTTGGTAAGGGGGCAAGTGATGCTTCCATATCATTTTATTGCAGTCATCACTCTTTTTATTAGTGTGTTTACTCCATGGAAAGGGCTCTCTACTACTTCACTCTCTCCTATATAAATAATTCATTAAGCGAAGGGGGATAAAAGGGTGTAAAGAAAAACATATATTTAATGCAGGGGATCTGGGAGAAAAGCCAGAGGATATGTCAGACACAGTTATGAGGAATAAAGAGAATGATAATGCCTCCCATGTAATGCTTTGTCCGCACTTGTCCATTTTGCTCTGTTTTCAGATTCACAAGCCAGTGTGGACAGGAATGGTAGTACGCAGGTGGACTGACAGGATTTGAAAGTGAGCCCCGATCTCATCTTAACATCGATGCAAAGCTGTAGAGCATCAGGCTAAGCCGCTCTGACTCTCTTACCTTGCTTAATTGCTTGGTGAACCTGGCGGCTGCATTGAGTTCCCTGACTTACTGCGCCCCTGAGAATGCATTACAAGTGCTCTGTTCAGCTAATTGCATCCTTTGTCCACCATCATTGGCATACAGTTTGTCCACACATATAGTGACACACCAGTGTTTACTTATGATGCTCCGTAGCATCTCTGATCTCCTGTTACCCAAGGCCGTCTTTTTGTTATGTCTTCTAATCACAGTCACAAAAATGTATATAACAAGTTAAAAAAAAAAATATATATATATATATAT
>NW_006800043.1:629792-659459 GCF_000485575.1 Poecilia formosa
TATATAGGAATAGAATCAAGAAGCAGAGGACCCGTCTGATAACATAAAGCAGGCAAGCAATAAAAGAAATTCAAGAACAGATGAGAAACAAAGTGATTGACATCTGTCAACCTGGAAAGTTTTACATATTAAGGGTTGTTGGAAAGCAGCAAAATCCAGTTAGCACAATTTTACGAAAATAGAGAAAACATAGGACAGTGATGAACTGTCTCATGAGTGGCTGTCCAACTAAAAAAAAAGCGCAACAATGAGTGATTGTCACAAAAGCATCCTCACAAATTCCAAAGCACACCAGATATTAAGATTTGATTCAGCAATAAAATCTCCACTGAGTATTTCTCTGAATGACTGAAGATAAAACAAACAAAAAAAGCCTCTGGGGTGACCTAGTCGAAATCCAGAGTAAAATTGGTTTATGATGCACTGACATGATCTTGTAAACTGACTAAATTAAAAACATTTCTGAAAATTAGAATGGACCAAAAAGAATTCACAGCACTTTAAAAGACTCACTGCCACTTATCACAAGCACTGGATGACGATTGCTACAGCTGAAAACAGCAGAACCAGTAATGAGGTTTTGAGAATAATGAGTTTGTTGAATAGGGGCTGGTTGGTTTGTCTAGTTTTCTTTAAGTTTTGATAAATGAAATCATAATTTCAAAACTTTGTTTTGTATTCAATATATATTTTCCTAATGCTAAAACTTACTTTATCATCTCTAACATTTAATTGTGATAAAAAAAAGCAAAAACAGAAACAAATGCTTTATAAGTGAGTATGTACTTTTACCCAGCAGTGTGATCTCATATGCCAACATGTGTGTGCATCTGATGAAAGAAAATTATATTTTCTCCTTACTAACAATAAAAAAATTGAGCATGGATTTATTTTACCAGCATGTACTTGCTGCAATGCAACACTCTCTGAATAAGCCACAATTCAAGGACACCGGCTAATTTAATTTATAAAGACCTGTTATGGTTCAAAGTGTACTGTTCCACTAGAAAGAGCGCTCCAAATTATTTTCTTTCTGTGTGTACATTTAAACCGTTTTTTTTTTTTTAAATAGTGCCAGAGTAGAGAATGCTTTTTGTAGTGCCTCTGTGAACTACAGAAAATGTACCACATTAAAGAAACCGAAGGTCTGAAGAGCCCAAAAACCGCTATAGGCATTTTACTATTGTATTTTCTGTCCCTAGCAAAAGATTTGTCATAGCATCATTTGATAATTGTACCAAATTAATATTCAAATGATCAAGTGTCAAAACCCCAGTTGGAAAAATTTAGGACTCAACAGAACATAAGTGTAAATTATTCAGTGTGAGTCATCTGAGGTGAAAAGCTGCACTGCAGAAACTTTAATCCAAACAAGACTGGGGGGCAATTTTTTAAGCTGTTTTATGGAATATTAGGCTAACTTCCAGTCTGAACTTTTACATCCACTAGTAAGAGGAGAAATAAATGTAGACCAATATAATACAGATGCACCATATAGTAGAACCAGTAAAGTCTGGGTTCTTTGTCCTCCTTGAATAATTATTAAACTGGCTATTAGTCAGTGGCAGAGATATAAAAAGGTTAAAAGAACTGTAAAGTTGAGCTCACCTCAAATTTTATTGGGTTCACATTTTCATCAACTTTAGAAATAACACTAATAACTCTCTATAGATTAAGATATAATGACCGTGTTAATTTTATGGTTAAAGTGCAGTGTTCTTCACAATTATAGACACCCCCTAAAATTGTGGAAAAAGTAGGGTGTCTTCATCTAATATCAGGTCCTGCACAAAGCAATTTTAAATGTCTGGTGTTGATCCGTCCGTCTGTCCGCCCATCCGTCCGATCATCCAAGGTTGGAGAATAAATATGACATGCCACAGATCCTCATTTCTCCCAGTCTTTTGGAAAGTACTACAACATGCGTCAAGGCACAAATTAAAATGTTTAAAACAACTTGAAATATGGTGATTGCGAAATAAACTCGAGACCTTGTTCAGAACAAAGTTTCGAGTTTATTTTGCACCCACGCAGTGTGAGAATGATGGTGAGGCAGACAGGAATAAAATCTCCAAAACTTGCCATTTGAGAACTCTCACTTTTTGAGAGAACTGCACAAACGTGAGAACGGTCTTGTGAAGACACAGTCTTCAGAAGAATACATTATTTAAAGCATGTCTTCCACGTTTTTACCAAGAGTCCAGTAGTCATGTGGAGTGATGTATGTACTGTAAATATCTCTTTCACTAGCTCTCTTCTGCGGGGACACTGACCATAATCAAATTTTAAAATCATTTATATTAAAGATGAAAGGTAAAGAAGCAATTTTTTAATCATGACTCCACAACCAAAGTGTATCTTTAAGGACAAAACCATGCCTTCATTGTCTTTTGTTGAGGGTAATGCAGGTAGACAGCATAGGTTTATTTCCCTGCATTAAAGCAGCAGTGCAGCGGAATACATATCTCTGAATTGCAAATTTACATCAGCAGCAATGCTTTTCTCCAGGATATGCATAAAAAGAAAAAGAAAACATACAACTATTAAATATCTGACCAGAGGAGACCAAAGAATGAACAAAATATTTTACATGTCATAGCTGAAAATGCACCTTGTGTTTGCTACTGGAATCAGACCACAACCCAGAGCTTGAGGCTGATCCATAAAATAAATTAAAAAAAACTAAAATGTTTATCAGATAAGCTTCATGGATGGCTGGGAAAATCCAGATAAAAGAAACTGTGTTCGGATGGATATTACTCCATACAAATGACCTCTCATTCAAGAACATCTGCCCTTCTGCATGAGCTGTGAATCAGTATTTGGGACATGACCTTTAAAAACAATGAGATATTTACCCAAAGGAAGGTGCTTGCATATTAGGAGTGCTGAAAAGATGAACATATCTCTATGCAGTGTGAGATTGGCTGAAGGCATTATGAGGGGGATAATGACTATCTAAATAACCCATTTAATGAGTAAATCCTGCAATTATAACACAAAGACAGCGTCACATTTCTCATGCTGCACACTCCTCTCCCCCACCCACCAACTTTCTTTTCATATCGTTCTTCGCTCCAAATGTTTCTATGTACATAATTTCTTCATCTATATTCATATTTCGATAGCGACTGTGTGCCGAAATTCACAAAAACGACTTTTGTTTGACATCAAGGAAAGGCAATGTTGTCAAATAGGAAACATTTTTTCTCTTTTTTTTTTTTTTCATTGCACAATGCACGCTTGCTGCTTTTGATTCCAGCCTTCTCCATGTTTCTTGATAATGACTGCCGCAGAAAAGTGCTCTTTGTGCTCCGGCGCAATGCTGTGCTTTGGTAACAACGATGTTAATGACTCTTCCCCACACATTACGGCACATAAGTAATAGATGATTATGAGAGAATTGTCTTTCCCATTCCGGTGTGGGTTTTGTCTGTCTATGTCTGTGTATTTCTTTCTTTCATCTTTCTCTCACCCCTGCACTCATCCCTCTCCCAACACATCTTTCCTCCTCCTCTTTCTCTTTCCCTCCTCTCCCCATTGCCAGAATCAAAGAGGCACATAACCTGAAATGAATACATGTGTTAATCACCGTCTCCAAAGAATTAAATCCGACCACTCTGACGATTCATGCGGAGAGGAAAGCTTTCTGAATTTTGCGGCAATATGCAAAGAATTTACATGTATAACTGTGACAAAACATTAAGTAGGGGGTTCTGAGAAAATGGCTCTTCCAAGCGATTAAAGATCTCTCAGTGGCGCGCTTGGATTTGTATTTCTAATCTGTGTCTGTTGCATCCTGGCAGTGTTTCCATGTGATAGATGCATGTGTGGAAATGTTTTGCTTTCATGAGAATATTAGGGTTATCGTTTTTTCCAATGCAACCGCCTGCTGGGTTTAACAGAAAGCTATGAAAGGAACAAGTTTATAACACATGGTCATTAGAAAAAAAAAATACAGTTTCAGTGTCTTGTGAAAATATTAATATTTTTAAACATGTTTCCCATCTATCCATTGTTTATGCCTGTTTATCTTTGCTGTTTATCTCCAGCAGCCTGTGCAGCTTGCACAGGCTGCTGAACAGGTCACCATTTCATCATACGGCAACACAACGGACAATCAATCATACACATACACACTTAAGGACAATTTGAAGAAACCAGATAAGTGAATAGTCAAGTTTTTGGATTGTGGAAGGAATCTAGGTACCCAGAGAGGACACACGTATGCACAGGGAACATGCACAGATTTTTTCTTTTGTCTATTTAATGCAGTCAGCAGGAGCAGAAGGAGCAGAGACACAGGTGACAGCAATGACCTAAGGGAGGGGCTGTGAGCAGAGGAGGAGCATGCATCATGGCAGGAAACAGAAAACATATCAGTCATGAAATAAAAAGCATTAAGTTCTCCTTGAATTTTAGAATTTAATTCTAATTTGTGTTGTTCAATTAAAAAGTCTCAAGCAAAGATATTGACGTTTTCTTTGCAACGTGACGAAGCAAAAAAATAAAAAATAAAAATAAAAAAAATCCATGAGCTACAAACAATTTTGCAACAAAATGTAAAACCCAGGACGACCTTGGTAATAATTCTCAAAAGGCATCTGATGCTATAAAAACACTTACACAGCTGTAGATTCACATCATGAACTAAACATTTAACATGCGGGCAGCTCTTTGCAAGTTCACATCGCAAAAGATGCTAATTTCGCTTACAAATATTAAAATGCATGACTGAACCTTCACTACAAGTATAATCATTATTGATTAAAATAAGGAATCTGAGCAAAGTTCAATGTTTCACACAAATACATTTTGAAAAATGTCAAATTATTAACAGTTTTTATAACATTTATTTAAATCAGAATACTTTATATATTTTAATGCAATCTCCAATCACTGCTGGCTGATAAGATAAATACAATTACAATAGAGCATCAGAGATTCATATCGCTAAAAGTAACCAGTAACAGCAAGAGCAGAAGAAAAAAAAAATATGTGGGAAAGAATAATTAACTTTTCAGTAAACATTTTTGTTGATTAGTCTTAAAAAAATATGTATTGAGTTTAATCTTTCTTGCTAGAAAGTGAGATGAAAATATGGCCTTTTATAGATTATATGTAAATATCTGGTTTTATGGTAACTACTGACAGAATAACATTTATGATGACCTGTAGATCATTTTATTGTTTTATGAATAATGTGACTTGTAAAACAGATTTATGACTATAATTCCAGAGACTAAAGCTCCCAGAGGAATATAGTTTGTCCTTTATTTAATAATTCAGAACATGCTGCATTTGAAAGTTCCAGTTTGTGATCACTGCTGCAAAGCAGTAAACACCACTTTCGTCATATAAAATGTGCATTAAGGTTGTTTTTGCTTTTGGTTAACATGGTTCGAGAGACTCTTATCATTCAGTTGTAGCAGCGGTTGGTAAATGAGAACGAAGCTTTTCTGATTTATGGAAATGGCGTCGTTGAAATGGCAGATGTCACGGTGGTGGAAATATTTGCAGTGTTTGCTTTCACATGCTCAAAAATACTTTGAACTCGACCGACCCCAAAAACGATATCGGCTGCAGATGAATCATACACTGTGTCAGTTTTGCGATTTAACATCAAGACATCCTCTGCGTGGCTGAAGTGCCTCTTGTTTTGTCAACATGGGGATTTTTTTAATTTTTTTTATATATATAATTTAGTTTTGGAACTACGACATCAAGTAAAAACTTAAGTAAGTGTAAAGCAATCAAAAATCTTTTCAGAACTGAGTGGAGGCACTGAAGTAGTGGTGGCAGAGAAAATGGGCTTGAAAGGCTGCTGTAAATTTGTTGGCAGATGGAGAGGGAAATCTATATTGTACAAGCAGACAGCTGCACAACTGGGGGAAGCAGTGGAAGCACTGAAAACAACAACTGTTTAGCTTGTCAGTGTATTGGCCAACCTTTTTAGAATTACATCAATTATTTTTTAGCAATGCTGAAATAAGCCTGTTCGAACAATATGCACTTATGTTAGAACGTGTGCAAGAGCATTTTAGGGGGCCATCACAGATGTCTTCAGATGTCTCTTTGAATGTCTTTCACAGGCAAATTTGCAACACCGTTTTAGACATGAAAGCAAACAAATCAATATTTCTTAGTCTTAGAAAATCCAGATGAATTTGCTGGTCAGGGACTTTATTTGATCGTCATGTAGGACGAAACAGCACATTTCCTTAGGACATTTCAATCTGGAGAGACTTACACAGAGAGAAAACAGCAATTAGAGAATTTATTGACTGAAGGTTCTTTGGTGCTCAGACCCCGGCAGAAGACATGTATGCTGAGAATCACCACCAGCTTGAAAGGACAGATTAGGGCGAGGATTAGGGTCTTATTCCCCCCAGGGACCCGGACACTGGTGGAGTGGAGAACGGAAAGGAGGAAAGCCTGTAGAAGCCTGGGGGTGACGAGAGTGCAGACGGGGTGGAGGCAGGGCAAAGGATGGGTGGGAAGGAGGAAGATCCATGAACGGCGAGCCCTTTAAGGGGATTCTTGCGCGATGATTGGCTGAGGGGGAGAGAAGACCTTATGCTGGTTGGCTGCAGCGGAGATGTAGAAATTGGATAATGCAGGTGAGGCTGGAGAGTCTCCCAGTTTGAATTTTCACTTGGTTTTTAAAATACTGTTTTTTCTGCATTTTCTCAGAGTATAAAGCCAAACTCTGGAGATCTAATGCCCTGGAAGGGTGCAGTGTAACTACAAATCTACCAGGAGATGGCAGTCTATCTAAACCTACAGGCTGGGAAAGGAGAGCATTAGTCAGAGAAGCAGCCAAGAGGCCGAGGGTAACTCTGGAGGAGTTGGAGAGATCCTCAGTTTAAGAGGTAGAAATTGTTAATTGGGCAACTTTTAGTTCTGAACTCCACAAATATGCCTTTCTTAAGAATGGAGTGAAGAAAGTACTGTTGAAAGAAAGCCATGGAAAGTCCTATTTGTAGGTTGCTTGAAATCATGTAGGGGAAATAGCAAACATGGGGATATAAAGGGCCATAGTGAGATGAGAATAAAATTAAAGATTTTGATATGCTTCAGGAATGCTACCTATGGCAGAAGACAAGCATTGCATGTACTATCGCTCTGGAGAAGCTTTGGGAGTATCATGCTGTGGGAATACTTTTCTTAGAGGAAACTAGCACTGATGGGAAGACGGATGGGGCTAAAAACAGGGCAATTCTGGAAGAAAACTGCAAAAACTTGTATTCTGGGATAGATGTTAACTTTCAAGATGGACAGTGACAATAAGCATACCAACTGATCTACATTGGGGTGGTTTAAATAAGATAAAACTTTAATTTGTTTGCTCAGTGGGCCCAGACTTGAATCCAATTGACACTGTGTGGACAGACTTGAAAACTGCTGGTGCCAGATGCTCTTCAGAAAATAATCTTGGGTTTGAGTTATGTTACAAAGAAAAATGGGCAAAATCGTTGATCTCTATTTGTACAAAACTTTCTGAAGCTACATTTGCAGAAAAAAATATGTTTGAAAAGCATTGAGTCATGGAGAGCTGAATACAAATGTACGCCACAATTTTTGCGTTTCATTTGGAGAAAAGCAAAAACCATGAGTGATTTTCTTTGTACTTCACAATTAATCACTACTTTATTGTTCAGTCAGAATTGAATCTACCCACTTTTTACATCATTGAGTTACTTTTCCAAAGATGGTGGAAGTAGGTAGATAAGAATACAATGTTTTGTTTTTTTTGTGTGTGTGTGTTTATAGCACATTTTAAATCAAGGTGACAGAGTGCTTCAATCAAGACAGAAACAAACAAAAATAAATAAAGCAGTATAGAGAGAGTCCAACAATTTACCCATAGAAAATATAAACAATACCAAAGTGCTTCACAGAGAATTACTTTGGTGGGAAATTAAAAAATAAAAAGCTTCATCTTCCAAAACTAACAATTGTGCAGTTGATTTAACGTATGGTTTTGTTAACCATCTAATCCGCCCTCTCACTCATTGTGATTGTTAGCTTCTTTGTATTTCTTAAACAGTCAGGAATAAAAGAAATGACTTGTTATTTCTTAGAAAACTAGATATATCGTGCAGAGCTTTGTGTGTTGTTCTCATTTAGCTTTAAATAAAACCAAGAGAGTTCTACAACACAAGTTTTACATTATATCTTCCCCCAAGAAAGTTTCAAGCTGCGAAAACATGTCTCATGCAGGGAACCTCTCACTGTGAAGTGCATGTTTGAGTGGACAGCTGCAGAGAAAGTTCAGTCCTAGATCTCTGCACATGATCCTTCGTGTGCATACTGCATGTGAAATCAAAAACACATTAGCAACAAGCACAGACAGAAGGGGTGAAAACATTAAAGCGGTAAAATGACAAGGGAATTCTTTGGAAATTAGAAGCCAGGCATGGAAAGAATGGTGCTTCTTTTCCTGAATAATGTGGCTCTTCAGTCACGAAAAAAGGATCTAATCATTATTCCACTAGCCAAATTACTCAACAGAAATGTCTGAAATGACCTGGTGAATGAGATTCAATTTCAAATCAATTTGGTATTTTGCTACAACTCTATGAATTTGGACAAATAGCCCTGATGATTGTGAAAAGGAGCAAATTCAATCAGCATGCTAAATCTTCTGTCACTCAGCCACAATGCAATTACCAGAAATCCATACTGAATATGGAGATAATTAAGTCTTGATAAGAAACAGGACTTTTATTTGACACTCGCTTGTATTTAATGATACAGAGTTCACATTAGAAGTTGCAGTACTGAATAGTTGTGAAATGGAATGAACATGAAGTACAAGCAGTCAAACCCTTGAAACTAAAAGCTACAGATTATGTTTTCTTTTTGTTTTTTGGGGTTTTTTTTACAATTGAGAAGTATCTGGTTGGTGATAGACACAGACAGAGACAGAAAGAGGAACAATAAAGACAGAACACCGAGTTCTGAATGATTTCTTGAACATGTATTATTGCAAATACTGCTTTTAAATTCTATAAAACAATATATACAGCACTATTATTGACACAGTATACTCATATTTTATTACACTAGCATAATACCACTTTATTTTTCTACTAAATGCATATTACAATGCAGACATATGTTACAATTTATATTTTCTTTTAGAAATGTTCAACTTTGCTGAAAAATCTGTCTTTTTCAGCTAAATTATGGATTCGATGGATGGATGGATGGACAGATGGTAGAGCTAGAGAACCAAACAATTGACAAGGCATGCCAGCCTTGTGTGATACTTTTTAAACTGTTCATGTTTTTAAATAAACTGTACTAAAATCAGTGGAAGTTAGACTTTAATATCTGGCAGCAAGACAAAATGCATATATCTCGTTGGCATGCGATGTTAGCACTGAAACCCCTGATCAGTTATTTCTCCTCACGCCTCCTGAATAAAACACTCTCTGATGTGTTTCATTTTGGTAAGACCGACTGTTTAGCCTTATCTCCAAAGTTTGCAGTATCTATCAAAGTTCCACAACATTAGTATGAATAATGGGCTGCTGAAGCTCATACAGTGTCAGGTTCCCAAGGCAGTGAGCAGGGTTATTTCCCAGAGTGCAGTTTGTAAAGGAAATTGGTTTATACTTATGAGCCATTGATCCACAGAGAACAGTATAGTTTGTCATTCAGTAGATCTCCAGGACAGAGGATGGAGAGATACCAGAGAGTCCAGGAAGAGATGGATCTGTATCGGTTACTTCTACTGTTGCTATCAGTGTTGCCTTAAAGGACATCCAGTTGGAGAGACAATGTACAAGCCCTCCCTGCATGGATTTACTATTAGCGACAGCTGCACTGCTTGTCTTATTTTTAATGCATAAAATAAGCTAATTTGCTATGCAATAAATAGTAAGCTATTAGTGATTCCAATACGGATCAGGAGAACTTTAAAGCATATGTAGTTTTTTAAAAGTTTTAAAACAAACATGACAAGCTGTTTGGGATGCTGCATCTTCCTGACTTGATAGTGACCTGCTAACATCCGCAAGAAGTGTTGGGCTTTCCACCAGTGACCCAACAAGGGCTCTGTGTTAGAATTGATGCCATAAATGTCATGGCACACAGACCCACTAAATCTTAGATTCAACTTCTGCTGACAATACTTTGTTTCTTTTTGCTCAGCCTGTACACTGAAGCTATCAGGACTTTCTTTGTGTGGGGGAGGATATATGGTGATCACATAGCGCTATATACTGTATCTTCTGTCCGTCCTTAAGGTAACTGAGAAATTCTGCATTTCCCAATTACTCCGGTGTGTTGTTTCTCCCTCTGCAGGGATCTTAAAAAAAAAACAATCAAGGAATGTAAAAATTAACTAGGTAAATCGATTAGGAGCCAGTAATCTGTTTGGAACCATAAATTAAATCATTTTGTCAAGAATAAATTTTTTTGCTGTTTTTATTATCCGAGAGATCTGAGCCCATTTTCTTTCAAGGTTTGACATCTTGCTGAGAGATGGGATCTGCTCTGATTATTAGAATAGCATGATGTATTAAATCACTTAAATTTAATACAATGTTTTCCTCATTCTGATACTCATTTTGAAAGTCAGTCTTTGCTAGATGAGTGCACAATTAGTGCCTCTTACATATTCTGAGCCTTTAAACATAATTTTTTAAATCTTCACTTAGCTTACATGTTTTTTTTGTTTTTTTTTACAAACATTTGTTGATCTACAGTTTTACAGGACCTGAACAGCACTCTTAAAATGAAATGTGTATGCTGACTGTAGCATGGAATGAAAAGTTAAGTTTCACATTTTAATGATAAAAGCACAGCCAAGACCATTGATGTAAAGCAACAACTCCTTATTTTTGCACATGTCAATAGAGAACCCTCTGGACTCTGTCACCCAGCAGCCATCAAGTCACTGAATATCCTATTTTCCACGGAGCTGGGAGAACTGTCTGACTTAAAGCCCTACTTCTCATATCTGCATTCACATTTTGTGTGCTATTACATACTCAAGCTTCTGAAGAGCATTTCATGCTAATGGAAGCAATTATGCAGAAATTATAACCTGTCTTGATTGAAAGACTATAAATGAGGTGGCAGGTGACAGTAATAGTTGCCTCTCATACAATCAACATGTCTGCCTGTGCATGATACTCCAAGCGTTGCACTCCAGGTTCTTCTCTGCAACGGCGTTAAGACGAAGCCAGTAGACTGACATTTCCATAATCTCATGTGAACACACAGTTTGACCTTGTGTTACTTAATACGCAGCACAGCTCAACACTTGAAAGAAGTCTTATCTCCATTTTGATGAATTTCAGAAGGGGAAGTGGATTTATCCCTTTTCCCTGTGGAAATCCAGAAGGTTAAATCCTGCTCACTCGATATTTAATGTATGATACTAAATTCCATGTCAGTGATAACAAAGATATCCTTTTTTGTAGTATTACCATGTTAAAAAGACTCAAATTTGGTCCACCGCCGGTGTATTTCAGAGCCTCAAAAAATATTCTTCCATAGTCATATCATCGTGGGGCCATTCTAAATCTGACATGGCCATACATTACATTGATTGTGTAAGCTGTGCAGGCAGTGAAATAGGAAAGTGGCTGATCAAAGTCACGCTTTGAAGAAAAAAAGTTTATCATGACTACTTTTACCATATTCTAATTTCTAATTGAAATCATTATGGAAAACACACAGATTCCGATTTGACCTTCCACCTACGAGAACTCCCTTTTTCCCAGGTTCCTTCAAAATATCTTTTGCAAACCTTAGATTCTAACCATTTTAAAATAGATGAGACGCATAGGACCTCATTAGAACTTCTGATTTTCTTTTACGTTAAAAAAATATCCTATTGAACTAAATTATAACTTTAGTAATACATAGCATAATTAATGACTTTAAATATTATCAATGTGTACAATGTGAATGATATCTTCTTTTTAATAATATGTTAATAGGCTTTAAACAGCTACGGTCATAAGTTATGCTGCATTCTCTTTGTACTCTGAAGTTGGATTTTCTAAATCTGAAACACAAAAAGAGCTCTTTACTTGGAGATAAAATTAGATTTTTGGATCTTGCCTGGCTTTAGTACCCAGTACAGCTGTCAGATGTATGGAATGCCATGAAGGTGGTTAATATGAGTTTATTATTTATTAACTCCTCTGACTGTACCTCTTCAAACCAGTTAAGTAAAACTAGAGAGGAGAATCATTATGAGATGTCTTATTATGAATCATGCCGAGTTTGAAGTGGATTTTATTGTGTAAAATCCTCGGCAGATGATGCACCGTTACTGCTTTTAGTTCATCCATCTGTAAAATAGCAAAGTTTGCTGGGAGACAGGAAATAAATGATAGGATGCGAAATTTGAACTAGTGAAAGAGCAGCTCAATACAGACTTCGATCTTCATCTAGACATTATTAGTCTCACCCATTACTCTTCAAGTCGAATTATTGACAAGGTCGGTTGATGCTAAGGTTGTGCAGTATATGGACTTTTTGACCAAACTTGTTACATTCACTGTTGCGTTTTATCATTTGCTGGAAGTTTTTACTTTATACCTGGTTGTGGTCAAGAATGAATAAATGAATATCTTCCTTTTTTTTCCCTTTCTCCTCTCAAAAAAACGAGGGTGCTTTCTATAAACTCCAGAGACAGACAATTGCTTAATGGATTCTTAAATCTTTAATGAGTATGGATACCATTTTCTGCATTTATTCCCTCATCTTTAAACCACACTTTAACAACAGTATTTCATAAACTTACTGTAGTACATTTTTTTGTGTGTATTTTAATGTTTGTTTGGTTTATTTTTTAATCAATGAGCCAGAGATTATAGCAAAAAAAAAAAAAAGTTTCTTGATTAATTTCTCTAGTTCTTAATTCTTACTGATTCTTTCATTACAAGTGATTTGAAGTGTTGATTTAGCATTGGTTGTGCATAAATCCCAATCCTGAAAAATATATTCAAGGTTACTTCAGAGGTCACTTGATCAAAAAGTTAAGAATACATCCTACATATTTGTTTTGAGATGAAGAGACTGATTAATTTTTGTAAGCTTATGAGACCGAATAGATATAATGAGTATGAAGACCATTCATTTATATGAAGGATCCATCACAGCATGTTTTCTATTAATATACAAAGATACAGGTTGAGTACAATGCTGGATAGTGGTTAATTGAAGCTAAGGATGTTTTTACAGTCATTCGTTTGAACTGTAATCATGACATTTTCAGAGAGAAAGAGTTCTGCAGAAACCAGAACCTTTTTGATGGAGTTATGAAGTGTTTTAAAGAGCTTCATGATGAGTGATTGGGTATAAAAAGCTTGGGGACCGGGGTACCACTAAACCCCCAACCCTGACTGGTATAACACAGTTAAATTATTCATTTGAAGTAATAGTCTCGCTGATGAAATATTCATTGTACTGTAATGAGGGATGTATTGATTTAAATAGCAGCACTTTGTTGGGAGCCCCAGCATCAACGAGTGCTGGGGGGGAAAAATAGAGAACTTACAATATTCTGCAAAGCATCGTTTTCTATTTTATCACCACAGAACACTTGGCCTGATTACTAATCAGGCTCTTTTGTGTGGAAAGTATTTGCTGGAAATCACACTATCTTAATACTGTAGATTCAATATCAGCACTTTCTGATAATGGGAACATTGTTACTCTATATTGCATCATTTCAATGCGAACTTCATTTGCCTATGGCATGAAATCCTGCAGACTGCTCAATGACCACTTGTTGAAACATGCTGAGTTTCTATTTGCACATCAGAACAATACATTATCTCTGCAACACAGAACTAGAAGAGTTCGTGACTTTGAGAAGACATTTTTCACAAAAAGAATTGGAAGGATGGTCACGTTTTTAGGCACATATCTAAGGCATTTACTTTTCTTCCTCGCTAGATGAATGTTTTTACTATTCTGTGTGGACGACTTTACTGTGGCAGTATGCATTACTGTTTGACATAACATAACATCACGACATCAAAAACAGATGAAGTACACTCACAGGTACATTTTACAAGTTATTTATATGCATTTTTGGCAGCTGATGATTCTGCAAATGGTTACAATTTAAACAAAATGTTCTTGTCTGGTTGTTGGTTCTCAGAATTATATCAACTATAATATCCCCCAATAAAATAAAATATAATAATAATTTAGTGAAGTGCAATCTCTCTTGGCTCGTGATTTTATTTTATTTTTTTTGCTATTATGAGACTGCTACTTCAGCAACAAACCTGGTGGAATAAGTGGTACTGACACAGGTGTCAACAGTAAACGAAGACCACATTCTTTGAAACAGTTTCAACTCTTTTGAGGAACTGCACAGTAAAAGGCAAGACTAGTTTTTTTTTTATTATTATTGGTCTTATTTACTTACATTTCAATATCTCTTTAATTCAAATAACATCAGATGAGTGAATACCTACCTTAGGGTTATTTTTATTTCATTATCAGTTAGGTTAATTGAGTTAATGGGAACAAGTTGAGCTTGAAACAGCCTCTTGGCAGCCTGGGAGCAAAATATTTTCTTGGAAAGTTGCAAAAGTTCAAGTCGGACTCTTAAACCTGATAGTAGGAAATCTGTTGATGAAACTTCAGAGCCTGATAAATGCACTGCTCACTTCTGCACACTTCAACTGCAAAATTGTAAGTGGCTTTCTGTAGTTTTTTTTTTGTTTTTTTGCATTATTGTTTGTATTATTTAACCTGAAAGTTTTTATCCATCTCTTGTTGCCTTAACTTCCCAAGATGCTTTACTGAAATAGAGATGTGTAACCTAATTTGCAAGATTATGCAATTAATAAAAGCATGTGTTTTTAAAACACTCCACCTAACAAAGAAAGTGTACAAGTGTAACAGACTTATATATTTACACTTATTTTTTCTTCGTTTGACCTAAATTGCTAGTACATGGACGACTTTTGCTTCTGGAGCTGCAGTAAGTCTTTGTGGAATACACTTGACAAAGTAATAGACACATTCAGAGTACGACACAGTTGCTACACATCCCTACATCTAAACACTTCCTAAAGCAGTTCTACTGGAATAAGATAAGCATACACTCTGGAGGCGTTTGTAGTGAAGTGAACCCACTGTTATAGTCAAACCAACATTTTGAGGTGATTTCATCTTAACCACCACAAGATGGGTACACTGTGGTGTAGTGATGGATATGATCTGCAACAATGCTTAGGTAGTATTGTGGTATTTAAGCAATACTTAGTTGGTAAAAAGGTACAACAAATATGTCAAAAACTAATCCACTCCATATTACACTACCACCATGTGCCTTAGCCGTTAAGGCAGGGTAGATCCATGCTTTCTTTTCTTTTTTTTTTTTCTTTTTTTTTTTTTGTTAAAGTCAAATATTGACCCTTCAAGTTGAATATCCCTGCTGAACCAAGACTCATTGGAAAAAAAAAGTAAAAATACTTTCTTCAAATCTGTCTGGAGTGATCATCTCCTGTTCGAGCCCATCTGCTTCAGAATAAGATGTATTATGTTTTCAGAAATGATATTCAACATACTTTTATCATGACTCATCTGTTTTCTGTCTCCTGTGATGTCTTACAGGAGACATCTCATGCTCACAGCCCATCCCATTCCTGTTAATTTCTCATTGCTCCTATGCCTCTGCCTATTTAAACACCTGCTCATCACTCACTCAGTGCGAGACTGTCTGTTGTCGTTTCTGTCACTGCCTTCTAGTGGTGCTGTTCCTTGTCATTGTTTCCAATTGTGTACCTGGCCTGTTTTCTTTTCTCCTGACCACAACTTCAGCCTGCTCTTTGTCTGAACAGTGAGTGACTCTGATGACATTTTTTTGCCTAATTTATCTGGACCATTTCTCTTGAAAATGTACATAAATGAAAATGAACATAAAACTGTGCCAAATATTTAGATACATTTAGCTAAATGTAGCTAAATATTGCATTCTTACAAGCCAATTCTTCACATTTGAGTCTCCTGTCTCTCTACCAGTATCTCCGCATGGCTAGTTGCCTCAGTCACCTGACAAAATCCATAAATGGTGTATGAATTTTGAAAGCTGTGATTTCAAGGTCACATGGATACACAAATATTCTGCAGATTGTCATCATCCTAACATTTGTCACAATACTTAATCTTGTGACTAACAGTTTAAGTTTATTTTTTCAGTTCTTTCTTCTTGCTTGTTTCTCTTTGGTTTAATGTCTACAGGTAAGCGTCACTGTATTTGTTGTATTTAATGATGCAGAAGAGGATTTCTGTTTCTGCCAAGGAACTCAAGTGTACTTTTTTCTCTTCTAGTTGTTTACATATCCTTTGATTATGTTTCTATATTACATACAGTACTTAAATTATATTGATGCACACAACACTTTTTGTAAGGAACGAGATGAGTATTTAATATTTACAGATTTTTTTTTTTTTTTTTCTGAAAGAACATGCTGTGGTTCTATTTTGTACCTTTTGAATAAAAATAATGATTTTAGAGATTATTAACTTTTTTTGTGAGTCCCACCAAAAAGTACCAGGGTTTGCCACATTAATATAAAACTATATTTCACCTTGAGTGGCAATTTTCTGCTTGCTTATTGTGCTTGACATTTATTTATTTAATACAGTGTAACATTGTTTTTGGATAGTAAAAACTGCAGGGCACCAAAACCACCTTGTGAAAAAGTTTTTTGATGACGGAGTTGACATGTCCACCCCAGATACAGATATGTTGTCCATACCTCTCACTATCACTAGCAGGAGTGTGAAGTGTCTTCCCCAAGGACACAACGACGAAGGTGGATGAAATGTGGGGTCTAAATGGCAACCCACAGATTACAGGAGGGACTCTAGAGCCAGTGCCATCCCCAATAATAGGCAAAGTCTTCTAATTTGCTTTGTCATAAATTGATCAGGAAAAAAAAAATGTTATGGAAAGCTCAAATAATGGTCTGTGAAATACTATCAACATTTTTTATTTATTTATTTTAACAAAAGGGCAATATTCTGTGTTGTATTGCTAGGTGCATCTTTAAAATATAGAACATCTAGATGAACAGAGAAGATACAACTTTCCTGAAGTGTGAAGTGAAGCCTCAGTCACGGCACCGGGAGCTGCCCCTCAGGGGAAATTTGTTTGTTATAGAAAAAAAAAAAAATAGTTATTGCTCTCATGACCACTGGCATGTTTCTTAAGGCTTAGCTTTTAACAAGGCGGGAGTTTAATCTAAAGGCACTGTCACAATTTATTTTTTTCTTTCCCCTCCTATGATGGAAGAGCATTAAGTAGCTGTGTACGAAACATGAAAAGGTTTTGTTTCATACTGTGAAGGGAGCATAAACAGTGTTATTGTGAAGTTACATCCTGATAGCAGCTTTGATATTTAAGCCACATGGCTGTCATTATAAATGATTCCTGTCATGAAATTGCTGTTTGTGAGGAGCACAATGTTGGACAGATTGTCAGCCACTTTACAGCAGGGAACAATTGCCTTAGGATAGCTTTGTTTACACATCTGGAAAACCAGGATTGCATAGAAGGGCTGTATTGTGTGCCAGGATTAGAAATAAGTAGATAAAAAGAGACATCATCTTTCTTAAAGAAGCACCGCCCTGTGACTTTTCTGTGCCATAAATTACTGATTAGACATGACACACTGAGGGGGTTGAACAGGGCCTTTGAGAATTATGGTATAATCATAGAAAAAGTGTCTCTGGTGGTTAGCATTGTTTAAAATACAATAAATTGCAAATTAATTGTACTTTTTTTGGAAAAAAAAAAAAAAAAGTACAATTTACGATCCAAATCTAACTAGTTTGGTTTCCCAGTAAATGAAATTAAAACCAGTTGATGTACCGTAGCTGTGCTTTAAACTCATATTAAGATGGGCTCTGATTTGAGTGTTAGCTTATATTAGTCCTTCTGCACTTCTTTGTTGTATATTTTAAATCCCATGTAGATTTTTACCTTTTTACCTTTTGAACGTAAATTGACTGAATTCACAAAGTGCTGTTTTAATCATGTCACATTCTGTGCTCCAGTAACAAACACAAATTTACATGCTGATCAGAAGGGAATTGCTGCTGAGTGCGTTGATCATGAGCACATTAACATGTGGCAGATGAGGCAGATGAGGTAACTGGATTTGAACCAACAGCTTTTTCTAACTGCAGGACAAATACTATTCCTATTGTTCCACAATCACCCAAAATGTGATTGGGCAGACATTCAAAACTTTGTCATATTTAAGACAAATTCTTATCACTGGAATGCTTTGGCCTGATGATTGACACAGATACAAATAGTGCATCTGTTATTCCTATCATTCACACTAATCTTAATTCAAATCTGCAATGGGTATGAATAATATTGGTCTTAACTCTATCTGTTAAAAGCATAAAGAAACATACTCACAACAGTTCATGTGCCACAAACTAATGAGCTACAAACTGTCAGAAGCACAAATTAACAGTTAATCTCTGGAACTTTCACTATGATTTATTGACTTTGAGCTCCAGGTTGCCCAGGGACGTCCTGGTGAGATTTTATTTTATTTTTTTTAATTTTTCTGACTTACAGAGTACAAACAGAACTCAATATTAAACCTCAACTTCTGTATGTAGCTATTTTCCTGATTGGTTGCAGCCATTTTCACTGAGCAACAAAGAAATCAGATCCCACTTTCGGTATGCATGCAGTTAACACCTTTAATTCACAGCAGGATATCAAATCAGATGAGGCCCACGGTTGATTGTTTTTTGTCTTTTTTTCTGTGTTTATCAGTGTTGCATATATTATCATGTATTGCAGTAACTTAGCTATTGGTAAACAAGTGAAAAATGTCATGTGTCGCACACTTCAGCTTTCACTACGTAACATCAAAACCAAGGAAACACTACAAAATAACACCTTGCCTGAACTGGCATACAATTCTCTTATTCTTATTATTTGATCTGAATATGCATGCTTGCCCTTATCTTGAAATATTTACCAGTACACCTGAATTTCCTTATTGTGGGGCAATGAAGAATGATTCTATTCTATTCTATTCTATTCTATTCTATTTTACATCTGTATGACCTTTAGGTTCGATTTGAAGTGCAGAGAACAAAGGAAACCACTCCACCAACTGATTGGGAGGGTATGTTCTATGTTAAGATCTCAATTTACGTTAATCCCTTTCCCTAATTATAACTCAGATGATGAAAGAGTTTTTTTTATACTGTTCTCTCACAAGGCGGAGGTTAAGGTGAACAGTGTATGATTTCAGAAACTACTTAGCATTAGTAACATCATCAATTTACAAGTCAACTTGCAAAATATCAGTGATAAAAACAAACAGGGAAATATTTTCTAACTTATCTGTTTCTTTCTATTTTTTTTTTCTCCAAAAAGGCAACAATCATGACAGGTGGAATGTTACTTGTCAGTAACCTTCACGCTATGTTGCAAACATACATATAAACACACTTTGACTCGGGAGGAAGGCAGGGCTGTCTCGGATGCTGCCCGCTGAGGCAGCATAGCAAAGCAGCAGGAAAAAAAAAAAATAGCATAATGGGTATTATGCAGGGGGCACCTCAAACAATCCTCACATGAGATTAAAAAGAATAGACATCAGAGTGCGCACAAAGCCTGGCATGGAGAATGTATCATTATACAGCAGCTCTGGTGTCTTTTGGACTTTTGGATTTTAGAAATAACACAATAAATAATAGGCTGGGGGTGCCACAAACAGCCCCCAAATGGGAATAAAGAAAAGACATCAGGGGACACACAAAGGCTGGCAGGGAGGAAGCACCATTCAGCAGTGCTGCTGGTTTTTAGAGTTTCCGATGGCGACACTTTTGACATTAATAGTTTGTCAGGATTTGTTTTGAAGGCGATTGATGTTACTTTTTTTTACTTGCCCTGAATACGGTAGATGTTACATTCATGTAGTAGCAAGTGCTGCAGGTGAGAGAAAGCCTTTCCTATTTTAAAAGGACGCTCGCGGCTAGCGTGCTTGTAAATTCATTGACGTTTCAGCTGAAGAACAATCTGCTGATTGGTAGGGACGGGTTGAGGAGACACAATGTGTACCACAACATGAATGATTGATATTTAGGTGTGTGTTTTTCAAGGGTGAATTGGAAAGAAAAAAAGACCACACAAACCTTGGAGAAAATACATTTTGAAATAAGCCTGTTGAACACTGACAAAAGAATTGGCAGTGAGAGCTCCAGCTTTTTGCAGGCCTTTTACAAAGACGCGCAAATCAGTCGCACCAATTACTGTACATGCTAAGTCAAAAAAGAAATATTAACATTAGACCTTGAAACAGAGCACAATCAAAATTATAGGTAAGATTGATAGGGGGTGGACTGTGTTTTGACTGTGGGTTGTCTTGTCAGGAGATAGCACAGTTTGCATTTCGTTTGGAAATCAAGATTCCACAGTCCAGATAAAAAGTCAGGAAATTTAAAATACTTTATGTTTCATTAACCCAACAGGTTTTATGAAACACAAATTTCAAGCAGGACTTGGTAGAAACTCTCTAAAGTGATTCGGTTCACTTGAGTCAGTGTTGTACAAAACCTGCAAGTGGTTTCTTATTAGGCTGTGGAAGCCTTTTCTCAATGCATCAACAGGGAAAGTGCCGAACTGAGCATATATATCGATAAAATTCTTTAATGTTATATTTTTATCATGATGGTCTTTAAGAAAGAGCTCCAGGTCCTGACCTGACCTTGTAAGACCATCTAATATGTAAAGGGAGTAGCAATGATTGCATTGGTATTCATATTCTAAAACAAAGTGGAATCATTTCAGAAAATTTAAAGAATCAATAAATAAAAATCAGATGATGAAATTATTTCTTGCTTTGAATGTAAATACATCCTGTGCGTCCATATGATACAATTCTAATTGGAAAGAAACACTTTTGCTTGAATAACTTCTGTTAATTTTACTAAATACATAGAAAACTAGTGTTGGCCTTATCTGAATCCAGCAACATGGTTGATTACTTATTTTCCAGTTTCAGTAGATATTTTTTTAACCTTAGATTACCTTAGATGCATCCGTAGTGCTTAATTTAGGTGCACATTTTGCAGTGCAGAGATATATTATTTTCTAGGTGAAGCTGTTTGGATCAGGTCTGTCTTTGTGTTCAGTTTCCGCATTAGAAGTGCATTGATTGCAAAGATTTAGCAACCACAAATAGGTCTTGATTTGGTGTGTGAAATTACACAATTACACCGTGTGTGTACATATAGTACATGGAACATTTTACCTTTATTGTTATGTTGAATAGCCTCATTTTTGCATGTTCAAAACAATACAAATGGGGATCTATTTCTCCAATTAACATTTTCTTCTACATCCAGCAAAAATCAAAATGTTGACTCACTTATATCGCTTTACTAATTCGATCACTTATGTATGCAGTATCTGAGAAGGAGCTGCAGGCGAGGAGTGGTATTCAGCGGTTGCATGTGGGTGGTTGTCCCATGCCAATGCATTTAGTTTGACTGGCAAATACAGTTTTATTAAAAATAAAAAATAAGAAATAGGTGAAAGTTATAATAAATAAAATTTCCTCTTAAAAATCATGTAAAATATTATGTCTCCATCATGTATTATTTTTTTTCCTTCTGATTTGGAAGTATCACTGTGTGGGAAGTGAGCACTGCAAAGCACAAAATAGCATTTCATCTTTTTGACTGCTTGTGAAAAGAGAGATGTTTTTTAATGAATTCTAATGAAAATGAGCCACACGTTTGGCCCTGCTAAGTCTGTGCTTGAAGAATGTCAGAACAACTGAGCTCTTGCCCCCACTGACGCCCCAGCTTCTTTCTTTTTGTAATGAATTTAACAAGCCTCCATAACGAGGCTATTATAGACTGCAGCCTCCCAGCTGAACAGAGAATTAGATAAGAGGGCACCTGGACACTTCAGCAGTCATCAAAATAGATGCCAATCAAATTAGCCAAGGTCTGTGTTTCTCCCTTGTTTTTCTCCCTAAAGACCGTAATCATCTCAAGTCGTTTTTCTTCATCCTGATTTACGGGGTTCATCTTCTGTCTACAATATGCTGTCATTTAAAGCTGATTCTATAAAATATTAACATCCAAATACAGAGGTTCACCTTTATTTATCTGTTTTAAATATATATAATGAGGAATTTCCTGGAAAGCACAAGTATGAAAACAGACCGCCTCCAGAGATGTAAGAAAGAAAAAAACAAAAAAAACAGAAGAGAGAAAAGCTTCCAGGATTTGCATGGAAAGTTAGTCTCTTCTGTCGGGCCAAAAATAAATAAATACTCAACAGATGAGGAATGAATGCTTGCAGCCCGCAAAGCTGCAGGGCACATGCAAACAGCAACACTTTGAGCTAATTGTTGCACATTAGCGATGCTTAACGTGTTGAAATTACATGCCAGCACCACGTACGCAGTGTCAAAGCAAGGTCAGTTAGTAGCTTTAAGACAAATCAAAGAGCACCTCCTGAGGTGGGAGGGGGCGGCGGTGGAGCTTGACATTTGCACAGCGTACAATCAAGAGATCCTGATTCAAAACCTGATATTTTCATTTCCTGTCGATTTTTGCCGTTGCTTTGCCAAACTGCTGGTTCTAGATGTATTTAAAATTGCTAAGAGCTCCAGGAGCACCATAACAAATTTGATAAACAAAGCCAACCACAGCAAGAAGAAGACGAGGTTCAGATAACTAAATGACATGGTCAACCACATACTTCAAATATTTAGCTACATTTACAAACATCTGTACAAAGTAAAAGATTAATCCGGTAATGATATTCTGATCATACATTTATATATTTTTTTTTAAAATACACTTTAACCAAACCGATTACATTGACATAATACTTTACCTGAACACTGAAAAAAAATAAAAATAAAAGGGAATCTGTGAACTTTATGCTACAGATTATTGTCATTCATTGTGAGCCAACTCTCAGGTCAATACTTCCTTCAGGGGGATGTTTAAATGTTAGACAACCACACATTTTAGAGATGGAGTGTAAAAGAGTGTCTTATAGGGAATGCTGCCTAAAGATCCAAGTTGGAATGTAGCATTAAATCAGCCTTATCTAAAAGTCACTGCCTTACTGATTGTCGATTATGTTTTGATCTGGAGTCTTCTTTTGTCTTCCCCATTTGTCCTCACAGCCCCATACTCTGTTGTACTTTAACAGGTCCACCCATCCTTTAGTGATTTTATCCATAAAAGCCACATAAGAGTGAACAACTCCAGGGGCTTTGGGGATACGTTCAGCTCAAAGTATGAGCTGAATGTAAATGGTGGTTGTATTGAATTTACTTAACTATGTAGCTCTTAAATAAAATGCTAGAACTGAAGCAAATAAACATATTTTTGAATAATTCCAACAAATGCAAAGTCTAAGGAGGTGTCATGTACACTGCCTGAAGTGGGACTTGTCACCCTGGAAACCAAAAGCATGGAATAGCTCATTTTGCCCCTGAACGTCCATGCATAATGCAGTATTCATGTTTTTTTTTTCTCTTTTTTTTTTCCCAAGAGGCCACATGGATTACATTTAATACAGCCTGTTTTAAGAATCTTAGATTTTGATCAAACCCACATGTTGGCAAAAGCTATGAGAGCATTAAGATGTAAGTGCTGTTGCTATGGTTAAAGTTGTTCTCCTAATCAAACCCAAAACTGATTTAAAAAGGAACATTTCTGTGAAGCTAGTTTATAGATTTCAAGAATAAGGAAAAATGTTGAAGAGTGAATCACTGAGCATAAGATGTTGCATTTGCAATTCATTTGCATGGATAGCAAAAAGATCATTTTAGGCCCATCATTAGCCTGGTTTTGTTTTTCTTAACTCCATTTTATATATTTTAATATGGATAGTTTCAATCTAAACTATAAGTTAAATTATGGCATAACAGCTCAAGGCAAATGATGTTGTTAAGGAAAACGAAAAGCGGAAGACAGAGAAAAGATGAGAAAAGGTTAATTAGATTAGCGATAGAAATGTACCTCTTGACAACACTTGACACTGCATAATATTAAACACTGCCTAGATTCCCTCTGTAATTAGAAAAGGAAATGGACTGCATGGCAGCTCTGTGCTTGGAAATGTCACTGTTAAGCCTTCAACTTGCTTGAGAGTATCTTATAGGGAATGCTGCTCAAAGATTTAAGTTGGAATGTAGCATTAAATCAGCCTTATCTAAATGTCACTACCTTACTGATTGTCGATTATGTTTTGATCTCAAGTCTTCTTTTGTCTTCCCCATTTGTCCTCACAGCCCCATGCCCTCTATCGCCGCCGCCCACAGCTTAGTGAGAATCCGTGCAGCCTTTTCTTTTTTATGTGTTCGGGAGGACTTGATTTCCGTCCTTAATGCTTTTATAACCCTGCCACTGTCTCCAGGCAACTCAAAGGCTGTTGAGCTCGTTAAGTCTCTATCCCCCGAAGAGGCTGAGCGCCTTTAAGATTTTATTCACTTCTAGAACCTGTGAATGTTTCTGCTGAAGATCAGATCATATTCAAACAGCAAGCACTTTGAGAATAATTAGGGCAGTTATAGTGTTAGGCAGTCCGGGCCCTCATTAAACTCCTGTTAATGTGGGTATTTGACGCAGTTGGTTTTTGACACAGCTGGGCTTTCAAAATGTATAAACTGAGGCTAATAATTTATATTAATGAATGTAAAGTGATGCAACTGTTATTTTCAGTTTTTAGGAATTTAAGAATGTCATAGGTTTCACTTTATCTGTGGGCAAATGTGCCTCAGTGGGTAAAGAAGTACTATTGCAATCAGAAAGTTGTAGGTTCAATTCAAGCCTCCTCTTGTCTCAATCTACTTTTATGCAAGGCACCTAATTCGAAGTTGCCAATAAGAGTACGAATGGATGAATTGGACTCCCAAGTAAAGCACTTTAAGTGGTCAGTATAAACCAGGTTTGCAGTCATAATCCAGGTCGATTGTTTCATAAAACGATTAAATCCACAACGTCTTCATGATAACATTAAGATTTTATTATTTTAATAATAAACTAAGGGAATAATGTAGGCATTTAATAAGTGTAACTTTGAAAATCAAAGATGAATGACATCTTTTATTCTACTGCGACGTGGTAATTATGCCGTTTTCAATGAACAAGTGGCACGGATTTCAGTTCACAATCTAGATACAATCTGCAAATAATAATCTGAGTTGAACAATCATGTTAGCAGGTGGTGCTACAAGCAATTAACACTATTATTGAAAGAAACAGCTGGAACACACACACATACACACTCACACAAAGAGGGAGAAAGGGGAAGAGAAAAAAGAGGAAAGAAAGAGACGCAATGTTTTGGTCACTTTATGACCAGAACATTTTATATATTTTTGGGTTTTTTTTTGTTTAGCACTGTAGACCTTTATTGACCTCTATTTATTAACAAATGTTTTACAGTAGGACAGTTTGACAACTTACAGAGGAATAGCAGACTCAGTGAACAAAAGATGAATTAATTAATTAAACATATGTGCCAGCAAAATAAAATATAGGGAAACAGCAGAGGAAGTAAACAATATGACACGGAGAAGTGATTCATAATAAGAGGAAGAAAACAGTGCCCACTACAGTGGAACTAAATGGGATCCTGGTTCTGAAAAACTACAGAAAATGGAAATAACCAGCATTCCAAAACTGTACAAATGTTTTAATGAGATGACCGACGATGACATGCTGCCGAAACACATTCATTTTTTATTTTTTTTTTTTGCCCACTTTAAAACTTTTATATACAGTGGATTTCTGAGTCAAAATAAAACATAAAATTTCCATGAAGGAAAGTACCAGTTAAATGTGGGATGAGCTTTCATTCAGTCATTTTCATCGGAGCTGGAGCTGGTCCCAGCTCACTGAGCGGGCGCTGGAACTGCTAATCCATCCAACAGAGGAGATAAAACCAGTCTGCTCACTCACTCCGAATATCAACTTATAGCCAGCAGTATATCTGAGATATAATTTTAAATGGGAGAGCCACGGAGCAACCACAGTGAAGCCACATAAAGACATGTGGAAAAAAAAAAACTTCCAAACTGCAGCAGGAAATCTATTCACAGCCAATATTCAACATTCCAACCAATAATGTGGATAAGACAACACTGCCAGTGCTAAATCTCCACCATGATGCTTTGGATGAGCAATTATTCATAAACACTATTTAAAAAATTAAGATACCATTGTGCATTTATAGCCATGCATTACAGCTACCAACCATAGACTGTCTGTTTCTGCCACCCAGTTTAATTTATTGAAGCAACTACCAGTGTGAACTGGAGCCTCAACCAAAAGAACAGTTGCTTACACTCATTTTTTATTTTTTTTTAATTCACACTGACATGAGGCAAGTCATGATTGATCTGTTAGGGAATGATTGTTAAACCAAAAATATCCACGTCAAACACCATGAATGTGGTGTTAATAAAATAAGCGACAATAACAACTTGTGAGATCTGCAGGGGATTTTTCTACAGTCATCGGAAATAAGTGTGAGGGGAAAAAAAATAAAATCTAAATAACACAATGAAATAAAGTTTACATTCTTGACACAGAGATTTATAATGTTTGTTTTTAATTTCACAATTATAAATTTGTAAAATGCACAATTTTATTCTACAACCCTAAAATGAAACTCTACAAAGAAAACAAAACATAACTGCTAGAAATTTCATAATGCAAATAAGCAAGAATGGTGCATGTGTTCAAAAGGAAGTTAAAAAGTATATATTTTTCCAGATTTCAGAGGCTTGAATGGGATTTGTTCTACATTCATTTTTCTGTCACAAAAAAATAAAGTTTTGACTAAGTCACATTTAAAACAGACAATAAAATCTCCTTTGACAAGCTTTGTAAGTTACAAACAGCTGTCATTGTCAAAATAGCAATTATATAATACATTGGTGTTTAAAAATATATCTTAAAGCTCAAAAAAATCTTTGTAGTAAAAGATTTGTTCATGACTGCAGGATTTTGCTGGGTATATGACATGTTTGATAAGTCAAAAATCTTCAATACTAAAAATATGTTTTCCAAAAGATCTATTTTTTCCTAAGAAAATGTTCCACAGGCTTTGAATAGATAAACCAACTGCTATTTTAATGTGGAATGGCTAATGTGCAGCATTCATAACCATGGACAGTCTCTGTGATACGGAGCCCCTCTACGACAATCTTGTCAGCAAATGTTTTTTTATTTTTTTTATTTTGCTGCCAGGAAGAAATTAAATGTTGTACTAAAACCAGACTTGGGTCGAAACTGTGCTGGAACCAGAAAAGTGTTCAATTTTAACATTAAAAAAAAATCTCTTTCAAATAGATGCTATGGATCACAAGATTGACCACATCTTAAATAATTAAAAGTTTCATAATGTGTGACTAGTTTTACTGTCAGTTATCTACAATTCACTTCAACAATAGAAGATATGCTTCCTCCAGTGACAAAATCAATAAATGTTTTTTTTTTTTTATTCCTTTCTTTTATTTTAATATGTGTGACAAATCTTCAATGAATAAATTGGCCATGTCAGATTGTTTGCAAAAGTCACAAAAGAAAATCTGCATACACAATGATGTTGTTGGTTTTGCATGCTAAATTGAATTTCCTTCAAACTTAGAGAGAAAGGAAAACAACAGACATACTCCAATGTATAATGTGTACATTTCTATGCATAATATCTGTCCTCAGACCCCAGACTGTCTGATGCTTTCTTTTTTCTTTCTTTTTTTTTCTTTCAGACTGAAGCAAAATGAAACAATTGCTGTCACAGTCATTCCTTTAATCTCCAAGAGTGGCATCAGGGACAACAACAAAGTACAGTGTATTGTATAGGCACAGTATGTTTTCAGAGTTTTTTTCCACAACTTTACCTGTTCTGTGGGTGTACTGCATTTCAGACACACTGTCAGACACCACAGCAACGATGTCTGAGTGGTTTCAATTCCTTTCAACAATCAGACTGGACATCAGACTATTGTCTTCTGAGAACTCTGACATTCAGTGTTAATTGTAGATCAACGGAATCACTAATGTAGTTGCAGTGGGTCAAAATAAATATGCTATTTCATACAATGTGTTGATCATATGAAATAGTCTGAAAATTGCAAAGCATTTTTCAAGTTACAGCTTTACAATTTATGTCCACACAATAAATGCTTCTTTGCTTCTTTGCGAGTTGTGGTGCTTATTTTAGCTGTTATGCTTCTAAAAACTTTCTAGGCTGTTTGTAGCTTCTGGGCTCATTGCGATGGAAGTACAAAGCAACTAAGTATTAAGTTTACCCAAATGGAGGCAAATTCCTAAATCCCCCTTGCCAATCTTTGAAAGATGAAAAGACTGCTAAAATGATATTATCCTATTTAAGTTATAAATGTGATATTTGTTCATGCTTTTATCAGTATTTGTTCTGCAATAGACTTCTTACATGCAAGAATGCAGTTGTGGTTCTACGATCCAAAATTGCATAAATCACACACACACAATGTACTACGGTTTTGTGCAAAGGCATGCACAGAACGTCTTCTAATATCTTCACTTATAACAAATTCACCTCAGTTAAGCTCCCGTCCAACCTGTGCTTTAGCAAACACATCAGAAAGGCTGACTCTGGCTGCCCAGTCTCATTGGCATTTCAGAATTACCAGCAAGTAATGCTAATGCACAGGGTGAAAGCATGGAGATATATAATAACATTGTCATTGAAACTGAGATCGCATGCAATCACTGTAGCTACATCACCAGGGGACTGTTGGTGAGCGTCTTCTGCGGCAGTGCAATTCGGTTTGATTACTTTCTACTCGAAAAAGAAAATTCAGATTCCATTCGTGTCTCCGAACCTGAAGATGAAATGAATCTATATGGATGAAACTGGATATTTAGGCAGTGATGAATGTTATGATTGCTAAATCTAATTAGATAATGAAATCTCAACTGCAAGGTTGTCCCTGTGATTGTTATCTGTAAAGCTTCCATATTTTATCACCAACCCCTGCATCACACAACCTTCGTGTAGAATCCCGATGTGGTTTTTGGCTGTTAGGCTTCGCTGTGTCAAACATATTTCTTTATAAGAAGCTGTCTGTCCCTCACACCTTTCCCAGGGCTGCGCAGTCTGTCACCCAAACGGAGCGTGTCCATCTGTCCTTTCCCATTTACGCTATGTTGTTCTCACCACTGCGGAGCCCCGTCAATGTAACGCGGAGACGGTTGACAGCTGTTTGTTGATTCGATGCCACGGCTTATTTCCTCTGCCTGTTTGTTTTGGATGTCAGCATTCAGTAACGTCAGCAGGTGAGCTGGTGTGTTTCTGTTTTGAGACCCACTCCTGACATGAGGACATAGATACAAACACAGCTGGTCTTCATTTCAGACAGGTGTGACCAACTTAAGTCAAGCAGGGGAGTGAAAAAAGCTTTCAGAACTCTCTTGTGTGGTAATCAAAACAAACTTTATCATGCCTCTGTATACTCCATGTGTCACTAAGGCAGTGGATCTCAAAAGTTCTTAACCGACTGCCACTCACTGACGGCATGAAGGTCTGCAGTAGCACATCAATAAATATATCATTTTCCAGGCACTGCAACAGTGATAAATGGTTTGAAAACAAGAGTGCAGGGCTTT
>NW_006800043.1:659809-684734 GCF_000485575.1 Poecilia formosa
TAAACCCCGGAACGGGATTATAATTTATATGGTTCATAATAATGCCCCAATTATCTTGTGTCAGTATTCTTAACCAGCAGAAAGATTTTTAGTTCATGCTTGTTGATTTTGTCAGTTTTTCTACCAAAACAGCATTAAGTTCGATGCCATTTATGAACTGTATGTAGTGCCCTTTTGACATCTGCTCTCAGAGCAGCTAATAAGATCTCATGTTTGTTGACTTTTAGGACGGTACTAAAAGTGATGATTTAAAACCTGCCTATGTCTCACCAGACTAATCAAGCCCTGACAGGTGTCCGGAGTGTTCAGATCTCATTAGTCAAAAAGGCATTTCAGATCTACATGAAGAGTTTACTGGAGAAAAAAAAAAACAACTCTTATACTTTAAATTAAATACATGTTTGACTGAGATTTAAGAAAAGGTTGGAGCCTGAATTTAAAATGTTCAATGAAAACGTCTGTAGCACACTGTTCATTTTATTAACCACGCATTCTCACATATGCAAACAAATAGCTATTTTAACCAGACAGGGAGTCACACTATAAATCATGCATGAGTGTGAAGCATGCAAACAGGATTGCGAGGTTCAATATCTGACTAAATGGTAGGATAGGCAGAAAGTGATCTAAACAACTTTAAATGTGATCTGATGCTTGAATCCAAACAGGCTCATTCTAACTATTTGGGAACATTTACTCACCACAGTGACTCCAGTTTAATCAGACAGGTGTCATAACCAAAAGCATATAGACACCTTGTTGCCAGGAGAGGTGACAAGAGAACGAAAAGATTTGTTCAAGATGACAGATTCCCAGCACACAGCAGCTCAGTAGTACTGTGATGTGCAGAGGAGCATGCGTCTTAAATCAAACAACTAGTCAAATTTCAAAAATGCATGGACCGCAGCAGCAAAACA
Organism: Poecilia formosa; assembly: GCF_000485575.1. Classification (NCBI taxonomy): domain Eukaryota; kingdom Metazoa; phylum Chordata; class Actinopteri; order Cyprinodontiformes; family Poeciliidae; genus Poecilia; species Poecilia formosa. The sequence continues at coordinate 660,727 of NW_006800043.1, forward strand.
TTACGACTTTCCACACTGTCAACTCAAAATCAATGAGAAAAGCTCCATAGCAGGGGGTGCCATCAGCACAGTGCAGGAAGGACCTGTGGCAGATGGATAAAGGTTTGTGCTGCAGCTGTCATGGCAGGGGGACAGTTTAGCATAAATTGTATGAATCCGTCCTGTGTGTGTGTGTGTGCTATATAGGCTGCTTAGTTGGAATATCTCCTTTAATACCAGCTGAGCATTATGACACGGCAAATTTAAATATTTCTAACACAAATTTATACAATATACATTTCTTGAAATAAATGCTTTCAGGTAGACTACCTATAATATCCTCTTAATATATTTATCGAAACATCAAAGAGCAAAAACTCCCCAAATTCTTCCAAATACATCACTGAGGTAAAGTCAAAGATAAAGCAAATGAAGTGTACAGATCAACCCAGTGTGCAGTTTTTTTATGAGACAACATAAAAACACATTCTGGGTGAAATGACAATAATAGATCCTGAAGGATCTGCACTGTACTCCAGCAAAGCATCCATTTTATTTTCCTCCTTTTAATCCAGCTTCATAAAGTAGCTTTTATGTAACAGGAGGGTGCTTTACTCAAGGGCTGTTGAGGTTGTTGAACTTATAAATTGAAATATTTTTTTGGAGTCAGGCAGAACTGTCTGACACCAAGTGTACATTAAGTCTTAAACACTTAAACACATTTACTGAATTGCATCTGTACTTGACACAACTGGCACAATTGTACAAGTTGAATAAAAAGGTGAATTAAGGGAATATATAATCATGAAAATAAAGAATATATATATACAGCAATGGTTTTGCATGACGATGTAGCAAAAAATTACATTATTTTGCATCCATAAAAACTAGATTCACAACATTATCTTTTATAGGCAAATTTTAAGTTTCCAAACCCTTTCAGTCACCATCGTGATATAACTGTCCACCGGTCAGGTTCAGCTTTAAACTTATGACTGTTTTAGAAAGTTCCAAAATTACCAAATAAACATAATGGACATTTCTGAACTTTTCTTTAGAGCTAAGTGTTTGCAGGTTTAAAACAAACAGACATTTGTCTGTGGCAAAGCAAAAGGCCAAAGGCAAAAAAAAAAAAAAAATCTTTGGTTTGCACTCCAACTACAGATGTAGTGCAGTAGCCAAGTAAGAGTAGCATTGCTTACATATATTTTTACTCAAGTAAAAATAAAAAGCAGCGGTCCAAAACAAATTTGTCCATTAAAAGGAAAAAAAAGTATTTATTAAAAAGGCTACTTAAGTACTGAATAGGCAAACAGGCATTGCCTATCGCAGTCTATCAATATAAAATATTCTATAAGTTTTAAAGACTAACAATACTAATATTTACAAATTACAAATATATAACATGATTACAAAATTAACAAAGTTAGGCAAAAGTAAATCTTTCCCTATCTTTTTTTTTTTTTTTGTATTGAACCAATCCTTACAGTTGGTATATTGGAAATGTATAGAGAACTTCCTTTGTCAATATCTACTGTTTACAGTTCACTTGATCTCCAAATGTCTCAACAGGCTTAGCAGATACAAAATTATTTCAGGATAACAAAGCTCATGTAAAAAACAAGGAGTCTCACTTTAACATGTATTAAAGACGTGTCTGTGTCTGGTACATGTTTAGTTAAAACAATGTTTCACACAGAACTCTTGTTGACATTTCCAGTAACATATCATTAACCCATTTCTTAGAAGGAAATTTTCACAAGCATAACTATTCCTTATTAAAGTGCATGTCAGCAAATGCAATTTAATATTAAATGCACTGAGCATTAATATCTCACTGCTCACTGCTACACAAACTCACAAATATATCAGCCATCTTGAGTTTTTGCTCAGCTTCCTTATAAAGACATTTTTTTTGAGTTTTTGTTAAAGCTGATTTTCTGATTACCCTAGACTGAATTATTCTCTGTATTGTAAGGAGGGAAATGAGCATAAAATAAAAAAATAAAATAAAAAATAAAAAAAGTAAATGAATATTTTAAACAAACCCTTCGCATTTTGACAAAGGCTTGGGAAGATTAAAGTAAGCAGGGGTTGTCTCCTCTTATCAGCACAGCCAGTTAGTCTTACACCTTGATGTGTCTGTGCCTCATGCGAGACATAAAGTAGAACCCCTCCCTGAAGCTGCGTATCTGATTCGTTGGGACAGGCATCCGCTGCGTTCAGAGGAAAATTCCATCTATCAAGCGGTGAAGATGTAAAAATGTCTGCTTTCCTTTAATGATGCGTTGTTAGTGCAGCCTGTCGCTTCATTCATTTCACCATGCAGAGGAAGAAATTACATTCAGCAAGAACAACAAACCCGTGGGCTCCAAATGACTTCAGCTAAGTCGCTAATTTGATTTAAAGAGAGAAGACAATAAAGCGCTTTTGGAATGTGTGTTGCTTCACAGTACCGCATAACGAGCAACACAGGCTACATCATTACAACTACTATTTACTAATGGTAGCTTAAGAAGTCTTTGAAGGGTAAATGCTTTTTTTGGCCGTGCTGTAATTCTACCGTAGCCTGCTTACAACTTTTGCTTAGTTTATTCCATTTTCGAGAACTAAATTAGGTTGAAATGTTCGTGCAGTCGAGGATGGATTTCCCACCATGTTTCTCTTCTCTTATGCAGCGCTGTCGATCCTGTCCTGATCTCATGCCCTGCTCCATTAGAGCTCAGCTGAAGTCTGCTCTGGCCTTTGCCATTTTGTCCGTAGGCTTTGCATTTTGATGAGTCTGCATAAAAACTTCTCTTCCCCTCATGCTGTTTTTTTCTTATTCTTTTTGCACTTGTTGTTCATGGTGAAGCTTCCTCGGGTCTTATGTTTTATTAATTGTATGTCCAAGTATAACTAGGAAGTGAATGTGATTTGCTTTTTCACAGACTCATTGTTACCAAGAAATAGGGCTTGAGAACTGAGAATTGTATTATAAGACAGACTAACAAGAATGAATGTGGAAAAACTCATTGATTTTTTTTTTTTCTAAGTGCTAGGATTTTTTTCAACATACCTTTGGCAAGTCCATCAAAATAAGTATTGTCACAGAAGAAGCACATCGCTGTCATTTTCTAACAACTTCTCTTCTAATGGTTAACTGAATCTTTAATACAAGAAACAAAATTTAAATAGTAAGAATGGAATAGAACTAAATCAAATCTGTCTTATAAGACAAATCATATTTAGTGTTTTAAGAAATAGTTTGTCCTGAGCTACAGTGAGCCAGAGTAAGGACATTAGACCCGGGATGATGTGATCCATTTTTCTAGTTTGAGTGAGAAAACCAGTGAAGACACAGGTCTTCCTAAAACCACATTTGATGAAGGATAGACTTATCTTTAGTCAAAATGAATTTGACAAAAGATAAACATTTGCATGAGGTTTAATCCAGTATGCAAAAAAGTTTTAACACAATTTGATTAAAAACTGTTAATTTGACACTACATATGTACACTACATATGATTTTGAAAGTTCTGTTGTCTGCACACAGAGTCAAAGACAGTTTAATAACATTAGGAAACCATGCTAAAAAATATATTTTCAAAACTTTTGTTAACACGTCTAATCAGTAAAAATACTCCATGGTTTGCTATACATTATAATATGATGAGTGAGACGAAGTGTGGTGAGTAAACGGGAGAATGTCAAAATGTTCATTTTAATAAACAAGCATAACAACAATATGGTAGCGCAAATGTAAACTAAGTTTTGCATTTCTCACCCATTAGATTGTTTTAATCAAATGGGATATGAAACCCTCTATTGTATTACTAAATATTACTAAAAGCCTTGAAAAAATTGGGGTTATTAGTTTTTTTTTTCCCCAAAAAATGTGTCAAACGCATATACTTTTTCATTGTAGTGACAGCACCGTTGTGTTGACTTGTCTCAAGAGCTGGATGGATCGTTGCGGCCCAAATTACAAGTGGATGAGATCTGTAGGCAATTTCCTGTGATTTTTCACAGCTAATGAAATTGTCAGGAACTTTCTTTTAGTATATGTGGCTGGAGCAGACAAATCTTCATCGTCACAGCAGGTACTTTGCTTAGACCTTGTGTTTCCAGTGCTCTAAATCAACTAATGTGTGCAAGGGTAGGCCAATTAAGACTCAGAAGACCTCTCAAGTGCGGCCAAGAGGATTGCTTTGATTTCACTTCTCTTGCAGGTTTTCTTTTATGTTTCATCAACACTGCTGTAAAGAATTTACTCAAACAGTTGATTTTTCCCCCCTCTTTTCAATGACACCCTAGAGCAAGTGAACCATTAAAAAAAAAATAAAAAAATCAGAAATAAGAGAAATGTTTCTCCCAGAATCTTAGAACACTTTTTTTAGATACAATATTTCATCACCGTTTTCAGAGTGGTGTGGATAACCTTTAAATATTTTCTAAAAATTTAAGTTTTTGAACATATTTAATTTTTGATTTGTCTTACAGACAGAAGATTAACACAAAACAGAAAGATTTTTTTAGTATTTCCAGTTATGCTGAAGTTGTTTGACTTTGTAAAATGAAGTCAAAGGGATGCAAAACCACAGAGACTGTAGCAACAATAAAATCACATCTTTTTGTGCCAACATGTAGCCAGTGGCCACGTATAACTCTTGAAATTTTCACACTGGGGTTGCAAAGGAGGCACAAGAGATTCTGGCAGAGTCAAATGCTGGTGACATACTGCAAGTAAAGACCCACTATATTTAAATCAAGTAAAAGAAAAAAATCCACTAAATCAATTTGAAATGATTTATTGTATCAATATTCTTCTCAATTGACAAATAAAATTCTACAAAGGTCTACACAAATCTATTGCTTTGATATTTGCTCTACACACAAATGTAGAGCAAATGTCAACATTTGTGGAGTTCGGCAAACTCCACAGTTTGCCGAAGCTCTTATCATTGAAAGGCTCTTATCTTTGCGGAAGTCTTGCAAAGTATGTCTAAAGGCTTTACTAAGGTCAGCTGCTTTGGTAAGGTCCTATGAAATTTAAGTCAATCTAAGAAGTGAGCCTCGTGCGGCTCTTTGTGAATTAATGTAATTTAAGATTTCTCACAGCTCTCTCATTAATACAGACAACCTGTCCACAAGGTTTCTACATGCAGCATAGTGGCAGGCCTGTCATCTTATTGTGAACAATAAAAAGATTGAATTTCCTCAATCATCTCAAATCCACTTATGGCAAACATGTGAGCCTGACAAGAATTGTGACAGTCTTTTGAGAAAAATGGAAAAATAAAAATAAAAATTCAACATTTGGAACATTCTTCACAGAGTCAACAATGATAAGATCTTTACAGGGGGCACTGCAGTGATGCAGGGCAGTTACACATTTTCCAGGGTCTTAGGATTATAGACAACTGTATATTTTTGGTGAAGTGATATTTAATTTGAAGCTATAAGAGGCTTTTGGACACAAACAGAGGATTAGTTTTTACAAGTGTGATTTGAAGGGCATTAAAGTTGGGCGGGGGGGCAACTGGTGGGGCAAAGGCTCTACAGCACTTTTTGCTACACTAAGTTTCAGCAATATGAAGTAATGTAATGCAGAACTGCTAAGTTATTTAGGTTTTACATAGGGGGCTGTTCTAAATTAAACTAAGCCTTTAGGTTATTTTTGCCATATTTAGTAAGACTGCTAATGATTTTCAAATACCTACTGTAAATGCTAAAATCTTCCTTATAATGTTGTTTCTAATAGATTTACTTGCAATTTTTTTATTCATATATTTGTTTGAACAGGAATAATATATTTATAACCCATATACTAAATTAAATTGAGTTGAACAATGTGTAAAAATGTATGTTAAACTAAGACAAAGCAGTATGATGTAAGCACACCAATTGTATTTGTATTCTGAAAAATATTACGATGATGTCATCGTGAAAACTTCTGACCTGAGCGCTCATGGATGCAGTCGGAGTCCAAAGGGGGCTGAGCATGCAGGTTGGAAGTCAGCCAGTCTCCGGCTGTCTTTTCAACTTCAAAACTGTCCATTGTGCAGAATGTCAGCGCTGTAGAGAGGGAGCCTCTCAGGAGAGCTTTGGATGGGATAAGAGGAAACGACTACACTGCTGCTGTCTGAGTGATAAGTTTTGAAGAAACATTTCAAGAGTGGTTGAGCTGCAGCAGGTCAGTCGACCCATGTGGGATGCAACATCTTACTTTCCCAATATGTTCTGGGACAATCTGTCAAACTTGAACAGACTTTTACATTTTGTTGTCTTACTACTTCACTGGTGCAGTCTCTGGTCAAGAACTTTCAGAAAATCTGCCATAAAAATTTTAAAATATGCCTCCATCCCACTATGTATCAACAGTTTAAACAGCTGGGATTGATACAACTGTGTGTGTGAAACAGGTTTTAGGCATGTTTTGGGCCTTTTTTGCACCAATTGAGGATAACTGCTTCTGCAAGATAATGGGAAATTAACACAAAGCTCAAATCATCTCAAGCTATTTTCTATACCACATTGGCCTCCACAGGCACCAGCTAGTTGGCCATATAAATATTCTTGGGTGATTGGGTGATTACATGAAAGCCCAATTAAGGACAAAACATAAATATTAATTTGATAAACTTATAGTACAGCACATTAGTTGCACTCTATGTATTGGAACTATGTTGTATTTATTCTACTGCTACATTTAAGTTATAATAACCGTAGTCTAACCTTGAGCCAACAGAGCACCTCTGGTATGTGCAGTTGAAAAACTGGCTGCTATTGTGTGACGACATCATGTCAATATGGATCAGCATATTCATCTCTGAGGAATGTCTTCAGTACCTTGCTGAACTGGAAAGAAGAACAAAGAAGTAAGGCAGTTCTGAAGGAAAACGCGGGTCCAACCCAGAACGAGAGAGATGCGTCTAAGATGACAGTAACTGTGCTGTATATTAAATATATTTCACGGAATACTAAGATTTCTCACCAAATGTGGTTTTGACACTCTTTCTCTGCTCTGCACTAATTGTACAGTAGTAATCCCTGCTTATTGCCTCAGTCCATTCTGGATAAAATAAAATTGTTATCAGCTTGACTAAAGAAAGAAGGTGTAAATGTATGTCTTGGACAGAATTTTTTAAAATGGTGATTTCAAATAAATTCACATAAAGCTTTTGGGTTTTTGGCACCGGGTGTTTGTAAACTTTTATCAGTCTGAACTGCAAAGCTGGAAAACTGCAGAGTCTGGTCTAACTGAATGCATCTTTTTCCAAATGCAAGTTTTTACCTATTTGACTTTTCCTGCTGTGCAAGTTTTGTTCTTCAAAAAGGTGCTGCTGCCAGCCATTTTTAAGATACGAACTCAATGTTTTATTTTTTTTTTTAAACCTGAAAACAATAAGAGCTCAAATAGGTAATACAAATTTAGTAGCTCCACTGTCATAAATTAACAATTAATTTGCTTTTCGGGGCAGCTCCTTCCCACCTGTTTTTATTAGTTACAATTAGTAGAGACTAACACTACCTGCAATTATTTTTGCTCTGAGCACAGTTAGCAATAGCAAAATGCAGACTGATTTAATCGGTTCTTGTGTTGTTGCTGAACATTTACACGCTTTATTGACTGACTAGCCAGCCCGGGGAAAGCTTGTGCTTGTGTGTGATTAAAATGCCACATAATAGTATAATTCCACCTTGTCATTGCAGGTGTAAACAGATTACTGAATTATAGGCCATACAGTGCTAAGCACAATTTGTTGCCAATGGCATTTTGTTGTGAATGAGAAAACAGAGAGTACCATCATGCAATTATTGATTCTGCTTTGAAGTGCACACTCCGAGGGAGCATTCAAACAAAAGGTCAAGAGAAATTAGACGGGACTTTCTCATTATAATACTGACATTCCCCATTGTGTCGAGTCACAGAGTGAATCCTGCAATCTGTAGTCCCAACAGAATAACATCAGGCTTACAATTCCCAAATGGTTGTGGCAAAAGCAGATTATATTCCAGCTACTGCTGAAGTGAGGTAGGTATTCTTACAATTACAATGAACAGAAACATTTTGGTTGGTTAAGTAATGTTCTGATGTTTAAATGAACAAGGCACTGTAAATAAATTTAAAAACAAAAAACAAAACAAAAAACAAGGCTTTCTGGCTCCAGCTTACTAAGGCTGCTTGTTGGAATATAAATACAGAAAGTCTCTTCCCTTGATGGGGATAATTACACTGCTTCTTCTTCAATCAGCTTTCCAGCTCTGCATGAGACCCAGGATTCTGACTTGGATACATTTTCATAGCCTTTCAAGAGCTTTCAGTTTCAGTCAGTGTGAAGCTGGCATTAGAGGAAAAGAACAGTTGCAAACCATAAATAAACACTACCACTGTGTGCAGCTCAACAAGAGGACACAACGCTGAATGTGTAGTACCTATCTGATGATGCTTCCCTGAAGAGACAGGCTCCTCTAACCACTCCTTGCCATGGCAACGCATCTGTTTGTTTCATCTGTGATCTTTTTGTCTCCTCTTGTTCTGCAGTCTCTCGACAAGTTGCCAAATTACATCAGGAATAAGTACATATATAGGGGATGTTGCTGTGAATACAGCCAACAAAAAAATGTTCGCTCTCTCAATGGGGCTTAAAAATGCATCCCGTATAAAAGCTGTTCATAAGCTGCGGCTTGAGTAATGATTTTCTGCCTGCAGCATGAGGAAATATTGCATCAGTGAAAGTCAGGAACTTTTCTCCTTCAGAGGAACAAGTTTGTTTTATGCTCAAATTCTGTTTACACGCTCACAGGACTGCATAATAATCAAGGCAAATCTGTAAAGGTTTTAGAACACTGCACACAAGAGAAGCAGTTTCTCAGCCCGTTGTCCTTCACCAGCATGCAGCGGATATTTTTTCCCCTTCACAAATAGAGGACAGTTTTGCGAGGAATGCCATTCATGGGGTAGAAACACTGGCGTTACAAGCCTCTGCTCCATCCGCACTCTCCCTCCGGTAGGCGAAAAAATTCCACTACTCTGCTGAAGCAGAAGATGAAAATCTGAATGCAAATTCAAATGCAGGTAAATTGTTTTGCACCTTTTCAGGTGTTTTTTTTTTTTTTTTCCCTCTCTCTTATTGAACAAAAATGCAAAAACTAAGTTAGTTGAGAAGTAGTAGGGAAATAGATATTACTTACAAGCTGCCTGTTTTTTTTTTTGTTTTTTTTGGTTTTTGGCCTGAAACATTTTCATTTGTTTAACGTAAACGTAACATATTTAACATTACACTATATGATATTATCCATCCATTGTCTATGCCTGCTTATCCTTCCAGGGTGGCAGGAGGCTGGTGCCTGTCTCTAGTGGTCATTGTGCAACAAATGGGATGCACCCTGGACAGGTTGCCAGTCCATCACAACGCAGAGTCAGAAAAAACAAGCAATCATGCTCACATACACTCACACCTACGGACAATTTGAAGAGACCAATTTATCAGTCATCTTACTGGTCTGAGGAAGGAAGACAGAAAAACCAGATAGAACCAATGCATGCACTGGGAGAATATTTAAACTCCTCAAAAGTTTTTTTTTTTTTTTTTTTTTATTAAATCAAATCACAGTGTTTTTATAAAGTAATGCTCTCTATACGTCTACACTTCCATCCTGGCTTTAATAGCGCAACTGTTTTTGATTAGTTTCTGCTGACCAGTGCAGTGCAGATGCACAAATAGTCACAATTATTAAAACCAATATGTATATTGTCACAGGGTTTTAAAAAAGCGTTGACACGTTATCTGCCATTTCACCAAAATGCAGTCAGAAACACCGTAAAGGGATGGAAGTGCTGCTGACGAGAATCAAAAATCCAACATGGATACGGCGGGATGTGAATTTTTAAGAGTTCCCCCTCATAACCGGGGCTTCTGATCAAACCTTCACCAGACAAAGTCCCACTGGGACAACAACTGAATAGCGGTTTGCAGCACAGACTGCAATTTGATGAGAAATATTGTGGAGTTTTAATATCTCATAATCTAGTTACATCTGAAGTTAATGCTATTAGATACTAAAGCAGACATGTCTGAGGACAACCCTGCTGGAATTTACCTAATCTGATCAAACTGTTTGTGAAAGCTTACTATTAGTTTTCATGAGGTGACTCCAAAAATATTTAAGCAAGTTTGTCCTCCACTGGCTTTGTTTTGTCATCACAACTTGTGCGCATTTTATTAAGTGACAGGAACGTTAATAAGCACACGCTACTTAGTGGCTATAGATTGAATTAACTAAGAAAAAAGGCCACATTATCAAATGCACTTAATTACTCATGCACACTAAGTGGTGTGCATTAAAGAAGCTTTTTGCTGCAAAGGTTTCATTTTAGCTGTTGTTTGTTCCTTTAGTCCAATCCCTTGTCTTTTAGTGGCCACATTTAAGCATTCATTGAAATATGTAAATTACTTTAAATACTTTTTTTTTTCTGGTATTTGTCAGTGTGTAAATTGTGGCCCATTTTATTCTTAAACTGTTTGATCATATCACTATGCACAGTGACTCTCATTTGCCCTGACATTTTCCCTTGCACTATGCGGAAAGCGTTGCCATAATGTGTTGCCATGTGGGAAGAGTCATGAAGCCAGAGGCTACCAGCCGAGCCACTCAAAGCCAAAGTCAGAGCTGCGCCTGCCCTTCACATGCGCCCACAACACACACCCATGAGCCCACAGTACATTTTCAGCCACTGACTTTCATTGCAAATGAGTGTTCTGTCAATGTTTCCAGGCCAAGAACACTGCTCTCTTAAAAGGGAGTTTGCATCATGTGTTTCACAGACTTACTAAAAGTAATGAAAGCTGTGATCTATATTCACTTCACTCCCCTATGTGTTTTCGCCTAAGAAGCAGGTCTCAACCCATAAATTCACGTCTATATACAGTAGCTAGCGCCTATGGTGCATGAAGAGAAGGTTTTACTCCTACAGGGGCCAGCATTTGGCAGCCTCACTAATGGGATATGGTCCACAGCTCCACCTGTTCCAATGAATTTCTCTCCGTGGATTAGACTGTGTCACGTGGGAGGAGGCAATTGGGTGGTAATGGGGAGGTAGCGGTTTGTTAGACAGAGGCCATCATCCCTGATTTTAGGAATATTAATCTGCCGGCCATTTAAAAATCAAACATCATCCCTTGTTTCTCTGAAAGGGTGGGGATGCCGGGTGGTGATGGCAGCCAGAGGTTGGAAATTAACAAAAGGGTACAAGGAGGGGAGCAAAGCAAAACAGGCCTGACAGCCCAACTTGTCGTGCTTTTCCAGAGGATGTGGCTGCGTCAAATGTGATCATTTCTTTTTTATCACAACAGACTGACAGTGTAGAGAATTCCTCTGGCTATTCTATTCCAGATGGATATCTCTGCACATTAAGCAAACTCTATTATGTACAAACACGATTTGACAGGTTATTATTTTAGGCATGAAGATAGAAGGAAAAGTTGCATGCATATAAACTCAAGGGCAGGCCAGACCCATAATTTACCTTTCATCCTTGACTTGAAGCCTATTTGATACATACATTTTCATTTTCAGGCCTTTTGATGAGCTGTGAATTTGTGACAGCAGGTTTATCGCAAATCTATCATGATAATTGTCGTATGCAAAGTGGATATGGAAAAGAGTGAGACATATTTATGCACCACCACACAATTTCATTTCATCCGTTTTAACACCATCTATATACAGTAAATCTTGCAAAGTGAAAATGTGTTCTGTCGAGCAGAGGCAAGGAGAATATGTCGGAGGGAGGACAGTTAAAATGAGCACAAATGCAGAGTGGAACTTGGATGCTTCCCTTTAATTCTTCAGTCTTCTCTATTTCTGTAGGGTTTCTTTACGTACAGTCCACGGCAAAGTTTTTCTTTTCACCTTTTGCCATGAAACAACCAACATATGGTTTTCAAAAAGCAAAATAGTGGTGTACATTTGTTTTCAACCCTCTTTAAACTGATATCTCTTGAATGTCCTTCAGAATCCACCTGATTTGTAAATAAGCTCAATTTTGTGTAATTCAGTTTGGTGAAAAAAAAAAATATTTGGTGTGCCAATAGATTTTCCTTACTACTCCAGTAGAAGGATCCAAATGAACATTAAGAAAATGACTACAATTTCACCATAGGCAGAGGCCTTTCACAAATAAACCACAGTGACGTCAATAAATGATCATCAGCAAAGAACAAATCATAGCAGCTGATGAGTAGAAAACATAAACAATGAAAAAGAGCAGAGCAATATGGTAGTGAAAACAAAGAAAACATCATATTTAGATTTTTTCTCCTCCCCTCCTCATTGGGGGTTGGGGGGCTAAAGGGAGTCCCACCGTCTCCCTAATGGACTAACCACCATTGATTCAGTCCCACTATTGATCCAGCTGTTTCATGAAGGAATCAGAGGGTTGTTGCAGAATATTTTTGAACAAACAGAATCATGGGGACTAAGAAGCACCACAGACAGATCAGGGTTAAAGTGGTTGATAAGTCTTGAGAGCAGTATTAGATTACGAAACAATATCACTGATAAATCCATCATCCATAGTGGTGAAAAGTAGAACAAAACATTCAGCCTCCCACTGTCCACTCGAACTGATGGGCCAAGCAGTCATGGAAGAGAAACCATGGAAAGGAATTCATAAGAAGTCTCGTACGCAATTTTCAACAACACATACACGCAGAACAGGAAATATGCAAAACGTGGTACTTTGGTATTATGCAGCACAGTGTGTTGTATGAAATTAATACCATACATCATCCTGAACATACAATACAGTCCCAACATTGAAACTGCAGCATCATAGTGTGGGGATATTTTTCTTCAACGGGGATTGTTAAACCAACCAGAGATGATGGGAAAATGTACAACGAGTAACAGAGGACAAATCTGTGAGAAAGATTTGAGACTGCTGCAGATGTTCACAAAGACCCTAACCACATCAGAGTTATAGTGGAATGGGTTGCGTCAAAGCAAATCCATTGTGTTAGAATGAACAACTTTTTTTTTTTTTACATCATTTTTTGTAAAAATGCAAAAAAAAAAAGAGAGAAGGGATTTAGAAGCACCGGGTTTAATCATAGAGGCAGCAGATAATAGTGGGATGAATACAGTTTTTTAGTTATAAAAATAAATGTGTCAACCACATTCACTGCTGTATAATTATTTAGATGAGTTTATCACATAAAATCCCAGTAAAACAATTTGAGGTTTGTGGTTGTAAGGCATCAAAGTCTGAAAAAGTGGAGTGAAACATATTTTTGTAAGGTAGTGTACGCTTTCTTTGGATACGTATTATCTCGCGGTGCTTGTTTGCTAATGGAGTCCTTAGGTTGCAAAACTGTGTGACAGGTGGTTCTGTAGGCCTCTTGTGTGTGCTCTCAAGCGCTCTCCTGGGTGAAAACTTGTCACATTCACTTACACCCCCCAGCCTCTTCCCACCTCTTTAAACACAGCATCCCTTCACATTTTTCTTTTTTTTTTCTTTTTTTTTCCATAAACAGGCCACTTTAGCAATTTCATCACCACAATTTCACAGTTCAACCTCCTCCGGTTCTCAGCAGTATGCAGGCATACACTGTATAGCCTACTGTGCAAACAAATATTCATGGGACAACCCAGTTTACATCAAACAACACTGGATGTAGTAATGTTTGAGTTTTAATGAAGGCCTCAAGAAAAGCTATTTACTGGGGTTACTTTTCTTTTTCAGTTTTGACCATGCATCGTTTGGATTTTAGCATGCATCGTGAATGCAGGGGGAAAAAATGCTAAGATTGAAGAAAAAGCCTTTTTCGTTAGTCTCATCTCTAAAAGCTTTTCTTAGTAAAGAAAAAGTTTTTCACCCTTTCAACTTCTCAGTTGAAATATGTGGGGAAGAAAATGTCATTCCTGCTCTGCATCAACTTTATGTCGCCATAGGGACTTTCTCAATCGTGTGCATGCTCTTCGAAATGCTTGCTGCGGGCTTCGCAATTACACATCCTGAGCTCCGGCATAAAGACATTAAAGAGACATCTGAGTTTCTGCAGCCACATATTATGTTTTGTGATAAAACATAAAAATAATTAATTTTACAGTGGCGCGTCTACTCACTTTAGGCTGTTTTAACGTGACACACACAAAATCCTGGATTCTGTGCAAAGCTTCCGAGCAAACACATGAAATATATCCTTAAGAGACCAACCTTTTCTTTAATCCAATTTCTTTCTTATTTTTGTTCCCCAAAGAATGGTGTGATTTGGTTTGCATCTAACTTAATTTCAGACATGCAGAAACTGGTAATATATTCGTTAAGATGATTTATCATCTCATGGTTGAAATGTAAAGGAAAACTTTTGCATCCAAAAAAAGTATTAACACACAGTTTTTAATGTAATATGTATGCAAAATGGTCAGATTACAGAGCATACTGCAGTTATTCAGCTGCAGCTGAATAACTGCAGCTGGTAGGCAGCATTTCTACAGAATAAGAACGTATATTTAAAGGAATCCAACGTCTTGTTGGAAAGAACTGACGGAAAGTTAAAAAGCTTCAGAAGCTGGCAAACCCTTCCTATATACAGTATTCACAATTGACTTGATGCTGTAAAATACAATCACGGAAGTTGCTTTAAGTTTGAAGCTGAGTCTTTGCATTTTCAAAACACACTGGCGCCATCCTGTGGCAGATTTTAATAGTTGCACCAGGTTGAGAAATGTGAGTGTGCTATTTGTCCTGGTACTTATGCATGGTGAAATGTTCAAATATGAAGAACAGGGAAAAAAAAAACTTGAAGGGTCATTATCTTTGTATATATATATTTTTAATTCTTCAACATGTTTGTTAATAATATTAGGGATCATATTCATTTCAAAAAATGTATCAAAAAGTTTCTTTGTTTCAGTAAACCAGGCAAAAGGCAAAGCTCATGTATTGTACAGATTTTTTTATTTATTTTTTGCTCACAGCCTGTTAACTACATTTCATGTGGTCATTTCTTGTCATCTTAATGGCTGTGGCTCACAACTTATAACTGCGGTGTGACATGGAGGCGATCCTCAGATGAGCCATCATGCGGCTCTTCTGAGGCGTTAAGGAAGACCGTGTGGCTTCAAGAGCATCCTTCAGCTCATCTCTGTTCTCGAGTTTGGTGCCTTTCATCTTCCTTTCGACAATACTCCATCCCCGTAGGGTTTAGGTCAGATGAGTTCATGGACCATTCAAGTTACATAGGCTTTAAGCAAGGCCTTGGTGCTTTTTTCTTCTTAGCAGAGGGAAACATGAAGTGCTCAAACATTTTCTGGTAGATAGCTGCTATTGTAATCATCCAGCAAGCAGCAGTAAAAGGCAATCTATTAAATTTATCTATTTGTATGTCTAATATCAGCGGTTTTCAAAAAGTACAATTTCAAAACTGACAGCATTTTCCTGCAGAACATACAGGCCATTTAAGCTAAAGTTAATTTAAGCAGTTTGGAAATGTATCTGGTCATAAAAAAACACAGATTAAATGAAGACCATTTATCACTCTTATTAACTACAAGCCTACTAAAGTGTTTTAAATAATAGCAAATACAAAGTGATATATGTTTTAGTTTTTAAATATTTGTGCTAGAGTGTTGTGACTCTGCAATAGTTTTTCTCTGAGTTATCATACCACAAAAATCTCATTCCCCGCAATGCCTACTTCTTCCATGCTATTTAGCATTTTTATTTCATAATTACATTTCTGAAGAGGGTCTCAAGTCCCCACAAATGTTGATTTACGACTTTGGAAACCACGGATCTAGGATACAGCAGGGCATCGCATCTCCGATCTTTCAGAAAAATGTTTAGAGACGCAAACTACAGATAATATTTGCTGCATCTCGTTGCTGCTGGTCTTAATTGAAGAGTCGAGTCTGGAGCTGAAACCAGATGTTTACATTAACCTGAATACATTGAATACATTTTTCACTGACTAACATTAAACCAGACAAAACTTATCTTGTTTAATATCAGTTAGTGAAATGATTTCTATTGTAAATGAAATATGGAAAAACAAGCTGACTTTTTGGGGGAGTTTTAAAATTATTGTTCTTAAAATCAGAAGTTTACATAAACTAAAATTAATTGGAAAAGCCCATGTCATCATGACATCATTTTGTAAACTTCTGAAAGGTTACTTGGCAATATTAGAGCTAAATGGAGTAAAGGTAACACCTTTAAAGATTTTGTAAATATACTGACTAAAGCTGGTCAAAGAAGAGTATAATCCATGGTAAAACTATTCATTTACTGGCTCAGACTAAAATGGCACTCAGAGAGAAAGAAACCACAACTCCAAAACCAACATAAAAACCTTACAATTTGCAAATACACTTAGTAACATATATTTCATTTTTAAGAAACCCTCTCATGATTAAAATATAATGTTGTTACATTTGAAGGGAAAATATTGTGCCATGTTCACAACGCACACGAATGCCACTCATATTTTTATTACAGAGTGAACAATCCAATTTTGATCTTTCCACCCCTTACAAATCTCATTTGTGCCACATACGGTGCTAAATCGGATATTTTTCCAACATCTGAGTTTTTAAAAACGGTCATGGTGCATTTTGTCCGACTTTTAAGCCGTTGACGTGAGACGTGCTACGCAATCTCCACTGGAAGAAGCGTACTTTTTTGTTTTTCTTAACTTCCTTTGTCTTGTTATGATCTTGTGACAACATTGTCGTCGCCCATCACTCCACAACTTTAAAATAGATCAACACATTTTACTTTTGTAAACAGTGTGCTGCCGTGCACGTGCGGCTCGCTTTGGGGTTGTAAATCATTCACACCAGAAGTCGAATTACCATCACATTTAATTAGTAGTATGAATGACCACGCAAAAGAACAAACAAACAAACAAACAAAAAAATTATTCAAACGAAACATTGGATCTTTGCATCAAGACCTACGGTGTAAATGTAGCCTTAGAACAACATCTGTGAAGAATGGGATTGACAGCACTGTGTTGTGCGACAGTTTTGGTGTAGGAGGCACTAGAGCATTGTACAAAGCAGAGAGCTGCCACTTTATTTACAAAGTGGCTTAAAAAAAGAAAAGACAAGAAAGTCAATGTTCTGAAGTGGACTTCACAAAGCCCTGATCTTTTTTTGTGTGTGTAGAGCTGAGAAGGTGTGTGCGATCGTAGAAGTCTCAAGAACCTGATAAGTTACACCAGGATTGACCAAAATTCTTGCAAGCTGTTATGAAAAGTTTGTGAAAAGCCCATGTTTGAGACTATTTTGGGAAGGGTTGTAAAAGTAAGAGTGGAATTGCTACTATTTACCAGTTCCACTAAATATCAAGAAAAAATGAAGTCAATCATTCTCTACCCTGTATAGACTGATTTTTGGTTTGCACTTGCTGCTTTTACTCATATACTGGCAGTAGAGACTAATATTTATCACAGGTTGTGTGGGTGATTGGTATTATGCAGCATAAATAGAGTTGATAAATAGTTATTTGGCATCTAAAGTGTTACCTTATTTGGTTCTTTATTGTGATTCATTCAGTGAAATGATCATTAGCTCAATGACACCCTGCAACTAAAATGTATATGTGCACATTTTTCACGGTTGCTTGCCGTGATTCATGGGCTGACCTTCCTTCAACCAGGAGCACGTTGTTACGAATCAATTCATAGTGAGGCGAGCTCCATAGCTCATGATAATAACTTATTGATTACGCTGGTCGGTACAGGAATTGTTAGTGGAGTTGCTGGTGATTTGCTGAGTTTTGCACCAATAGTGGAAAAAAATAAAAAATAGCTACATTGAAAATTCAAACCTGGATCTGCGTGATTGAGATTTGCAACTTTTCTGGTCCTCGGCTCATCCATATCTCCCCAGTGGCAACCTGCAAATTCCAACTGAAACCCGATGGAAGACGAACACCTTGTGGAGGTGTTGATTTATGATCAAAAATTCAGTTTGAATGCTTTCCATGTAAATATTTTCTTTTCACTGCAATGCTGATGCTAGCAGACATCCTACTCGCTTCTCTTTGGGGGCTGATGCTGATCTTATGTAGCATCTGCAGGAGACTCCTTTGGGTTTCAGCATGACAACTTGCCTCGATGAAGGCCTGGTAATGAGACAGACTGTGTTGATGCTGTCTACATGTGTCAGAATGATGCATCACAAGTGTTTTAAGAGTTTCTGTTCACTCTGATTGTCTTTTACTGTTGCTTGACAAGAAGTGCAACCGAGTTCCTTTAACTACACTCAGACATTTATCCCCCACATGCAGTTGTTTTCTTTTAGCTTAATGCTGTGACTGAAAGCTTTTACATGGTTTTTGAAAACCTCTGTTCTTTGTTTATCAGATGATGTTTCTTATTTATGTAAGAAACATGTTGCAAAGCTGGCTTAGAGTTAAAGAAGAAAGGCACAGACAAGGAAAAGCACGTTATATTAGTTGTTAATTTTAACTTTAATGCATGAACTGCTTTACGTTGGTTAGGATGAAATTACCAACAAACTGAATCGTTACAGATTTTCCCCAATTGTAGTGTTTGTTTTGTTCTTTATACATTCGGTAATTATATTTAAAAGCAATTTGCTAGTTATGTGAAAAGGATTTGAACCACTCCACTGAACGGACTTTATGGCTCTCTGCCTCTCCGCCTTCAGAAGTCCTATTAAGCTTTAAAAGAGACCACCCTAGTGTAATTTAATCTTAGAATAAATCCAACTGCTATGTGAAGGTTTGTTAGACATCCCTTAAAGAACATCATCATGAAGACCAAGAGCTATAGGTAAAAATTACTGCTGCTAGAGGTGCAAAGCTGGTAGAGAACATAGTCTAAAAAACTTGAAGTTGTAATTGCAGTTCTACAAAGTATTTACTCAAGAGGAAATAATTAGATTGCATGCCACAACATTAGGATTTTTAGCTTTAGAATAAATTTAAAATTATAAGTCATTTTTCATTCTTAATCCCATTTGTTCACTGCTTTGTGTAAATCTATACATACATAAAACCTCTAAAATATTTTAAAGTTGTCTATGAAACATGACAAAGTTTTAAAAAGTAATTTTGCAAGTCAAGATATTTGTTGACAACATTCTTGTCATGTTTGCAAAAAATGGACCAAATGTTCCCTCTCTGTGTTCTTTTTCTTTTTTTTTTTTACCCAAGCCCATAGATAATGCAGTTTGTGCCTCTCTAAAATGCTACGACACATAAAAGAGATGAGAACTAAAGCACTCAACAGTGCATCTTTGCTGTGGAAAGGAAATATTTATGATGTTTGCTCTGTGAGGTGCAGACCACAAACTGGTGTAGGGAGAACAAGGGGTCATGCTTGATGAGGCTGTTACTGCCTGGAAAAGCAGGATTGCAACAGCAGTCTCGGTGTAACGACGGGGCGGGTGGAAAACAAATCCGACTCACTGCCTTTAACTTGAAGCATGCTTAGTCCATGGGATAACAAGAAAACATTAAAACCACAGAGAGCCACTGTGCTTATCGGTCACATCTGAAAAATTTTGCACTATGCAAGTATGACAGTATTTGTATTGTTCAGTTACTGCTTGCTTGGCATTTTCCAATTGTGTGATTATGCTGAAAAGAAACTTTAGATCTTTCTTTGTCTGTATTTATATTTTTCGCGCTTTACTTTCTTTTGGCTCCACTGCAGCACCAGCAATGAAAATATTATCTAGGTCTCTTTGAAGTGAGCAAAACTGAATGAGACAGAGACTGGACATGAGAGGAGAAAAGAAGGTCTTAGCAATTAAATCCTTAGCAGATGATGCTGACAAGTGCTGAAGATGATACGATTTTCCTTTAAAAGCCTCCTAAACCTGTGGCGCTGTCATTTGACAAGTGTTCTCGAAAAGCAGATGCTGTCAGATGAATATGTGAGTAAGAAAAAAGCTTTTCCCACATCAGAAGTATACTGTTTTATTTAGCTTTTTTTTTTTCCCTTAATCAAATTTCATTTAAAGAGCATTTTTCATTCTGTCAACTGTAGCATGTGGTTTACAAAACAATGGAACAACTATGCAAACAAATATCACACAAAAAATTACAAATTATGTAAAAATGGTGATGAAAAAAATAACCAACTAGCTAAAATGACAATTTATATGTGTCTGGTGTTCAATGTTAATAATGTAAAGACAGTACATTTCCAGAATAACAAAAACAAAACTTAAAAAAATATAATTTAATCTAGCCAGTTATATGAATATAAACCACATGACTGCATTTTATTTATGAGGATATGTAAAATATTAAACTGTGGAATTAAAAACACCAAGATTAAATTAAAAATGCCATAGAGCCAAACAAAGGTGGCTCTTGAAATCTGGTAAACAGGAAAATAGAAGAAACAAACAGAAAAGCATGTGCATCAACACGCACAGAGTACTGTGGAGACCAACACCTGTGGTACACTTCTGTGTGAGACGAACAATTAGTCATGTGTTCTTAATGTGACTTCACTTCAGTGATTAGAAGCGCTGGCCCATAATCTATCCATGGCTGCACTGACTTATGTAAATTTGCACGTTGGTGCTGTTAATTAGGCTGTGCTCCTCCAACACTACAATGCACATTAGCCTCAAACAGAACAGTAACATTGTTAACAACTCGCTCTGAAAGAATTAAAGGGAGATTCACCTCCAATTAAAAATACCAAGCTTTTATCTCATTTGAGCCAAGTGGTGTAAATTATCCATGCTTGAACACGTTAGAGTTGGAACTCCTTTCAAATACTCAAATGAATATCTGTGCTTCTGTATTCTGTGTTTACACATTTTATATTCTGGCTTTGGGGGAACCTACTTGCTTTGATTGTCTGTTACTTTTCAGCTAGTGCACGAGAATATCTTTATTGAGGGACAGGGATTTCTATTCTGTTGTAAATTGTGACCCGAGCTCTTAATAAAATCAAGATGTTCCATTTTGACCCATTCTGTGAGCTTCTACCAAGCTTGTGACCCTGTGATTGGAAGAAAATGTGACATCCTGAGCAGAGAAGTAAGGCTAGCTAACAATTCTCACCTGTAGGGTATTCATTCTTCACAGAGAGATGTTTTTCAGCAATACAAAGTCAAATGTTTCAGAGCAGTGATTCAGCAGGCAATTTTAAATGAAAAGAGATAAAAAAGAAAGCTTTGTTAAAGATGGCAGTAGTGATTCAGAATCACACAAATAGAAAATGCCAGTGGGTGCTGGAGTGCAGAGTCACTGCAGGTCTAATGGATCTGAAACAGCTGTTGTACTAATAAACTTAGCTTACAAATACGCCAGTTTTTCTCAGCAAAAAATGACAAAAAAAAAAAAATTAAATAAGAACAAGGAAAGAATAATAATTAAAAAAAAACATTAATTTTCTCAAAATATTAATTAGTAATATGAGAAAATGTTGACCAATTCCTTCAAATAAGGATAGGGATCCCAATCCAAGAGTCAGCAAAACGCTCGGACAGATCACGACTGACACATAATCTAAAACTCTAACATGAAACACTCGTGACACGGAATGACTCTTGGGATGGCAGGCCACTGCCACTTGCTTTTTCTAAAGTATCTAAAGTTTATAAATGTTTTTGAATTACTGGTTTCAATTTCAGTTGGAATGTCTCAGCAGCTGGACTGAGTTGTCCTTTTGGCTTAAAACAAAGGCAGCTCTGCTTCCTTCAAAAACAAGAAGACAGTCCAGTTGCCCTCTGTTCAGGCACCTGAGGCAACATGAGAATAATAATCGAGTTATATTTGAGATAATGCAGACACTTACTGTGATAGCGATGAGAAACTCACAGTATTAATGTCATTGGAGGCTACAGAAGGTGGAAGTGACAATAAAGATGGCTGCTCTCACTATAATTGTAATGTTATGCATTGTTCAATGATTAGAAGCGCAGTTAACAGTAATATATATATATATATATTTGTGATTTAAAAATGTAGCATGTTTATGTGATCATGGAACTACATGTAGTTGTATTCAGGGCTATGTTAACAAAAAAATACTCACACTAGTTTCAGCTCTGATTTTCAGCCCCCTTCAATGATGCCTTTGGCTCAAGTTAGCCCATGTAGAAAATTGAGTATGCTCTCTGGGTGATTGAATAGGAGTAATGAAGCTTACATGGAATGTGCCCTCTCCCCACAGCAGCAAACAGTGGGATCTTTTCAAGTTGTTTTTTGTCTGACAGCGCCATAATCTCAAGGTCCCACAAGTGCCTCTGAGAGACAGAAAGGGAAAACATGGAGACAAACAGTCAAGGAAAATAAAAGAACTTCAATTTTCTATTTGCTGACCTACAGATAAAGAAAATATCAGTGCATAATATTTTAAATTTGTGTGAAAACGATGATAGCCAAGGTGAAACAGCGACTGGTGACGAGATGTTGCACTTTATGTGAAGCTGTAGTGATGCCGTGTATCTTATACTAAAGGCTCGATTGACTGAGGAAAGCAAAGTGAAGTCTCCATCTGAAGTGATGAAATGCAAGTGTTATGCCTGAACTTAGTAAACAGAATTTGTTCATGTACATGTGAACTCAGACTGATAAAAAAATCACAATGGCTGAAACTAAAAGTTTAAATTATAATTGGACTTCACTGGCCTGTAATCATTTAACCCCATGGTGGGGCGTTTCTTGGGGATGAATGTGGAATGTCTGAAGCAACAGGCCTCGCACAGTGCCAAAGACCTGTGAGAAGATGCCAACCAGTTGGTCAACACAGTTTCTCAGGCATGAGGGTTAGGACATAAAGTTAGGTCCTGGTGATGTTGAAAAAGCCTATTTACAACTTCCTCAAACATCTGACGTCCAGGCAGGGCCTCTGAGGAGAGGAGGGTGATTGGTGCATGGGGAGCTTTTGTCTCAGAGTTCAGAGTTGGTGAGAGCGGCTCCTTTCATACCCGAAGAGAGAATACAACTCACTCAATCAGGCACATGGTTATGGACTTTGGGAAAATTTGAAGGATAGTTACAAACCCTTGCCCTGATCAAATCTATTATGACTTCATTAAACATGCTTGATTTTAATGCTTGCCTGAATGTCTGTTTTCTAAATGTTAGGAGAGATCTCATACATGATGACACAATTACGATCTTTTGCCATTAGCTCCCTGCTGAAAACAAACCAAACAACATATTAATTTCAGCTACACCCTGGTTTAGCCACCATGTCTGACATTTGGCAGCTATTTGTTTCTGTTGCTTAAAGGGTCAAATGAGCTTTCAGGCACACCATCCCCACTGGCCTCATTTCTCTCCAATAAAGACAAAGCCTTTCAAGCGTCCCATCTTTCAGGAGATGGCTGCTAATTTGGCTTCTTGTCAGAACTGTAGCTTACATAACATTGCATTTCCCTCTGGTAAGCAGGAGACTTTTGCTTTTGTAGAAACAAAAACAAATGTTACTTAAAAAACTGACCAAATTATTCTGCATGAAACACGGCTTCTGTGACAGATACGATTTATTTGATGCATCCCTGGAGTTGCAAAGAAATATGTCAGCTTGTCGGTTTGGCAATTTTATTGATGAAAGTCTGTAAGCGGATGTTGATTCATGGCACTGCCCACTGATTTCATTGATTTGTATGTTAGGATCTAACATATTTTACTCATATCTGTGCGAGTCTGCAAGTGTCGGTGTGTGAGTGTGGCGTCTACACATCAAAATGACAAAGATGTTCACCGAAAGTGTGTACACCTGCGACTGCTGCAACAAATATGATTAGACATAGATTTTTCAATTAGGGCTACATCCATGCAGGTTATATTGGGTTATAAAACAACCAAGGAACACCACAGAGTTCCTAATCATGACAGCAATCATAAACATACATTTGTTACCAAGTCGGTAATAGTCTAAAGTGGGAGGCAATAAAATCCCTCACATGAAAGTACACAAGATATCATATCTGAGGTTATAAACAATAAGCTTAAAATAGATAACAGTGTTTTTCTTTGGTTCCCAGTTGTAATGCTTAAATCAAAATAAAAAAAGAGTGGTTTGCACTCTAA